>NC_133777.1:9070649-9269620 GCF_003597395.2 Chelonoidis abingdonii
GGGGGGGGGAATAGGCAGCAGGGCCTCCGCCCAGGGCAGCAGCTTCTCTGGCCTATTCCCTTCAGGAGCTTGGGGGAGGGGGGCCCCCTCGCTACAGTGGTGCACTATATAATTATATAATTTCTGTTCCTAGATGTCTGCCCACCCCTGATATATATAGAGAAGAAAGCCCAATACCAATGCATGCTTTGAACTTCAGCACCAACATCTGAAGAGAAGAGGAGGCACAATGCTTGCCTGTGCCTAAAGTTCATCCAACGCCTAACATTTTTATTACCACCTGATCACCGTGAAACATACTTATGCTGCATTAGAAGAGGTTTCCTGAGTCAGAGCATTTGCAAGAATAAAGTGAATACTGTCTTCCAGGACTTTTGCAAATCTACATTCTACCCTCTGTTTAATATACACCTCACTGTTACTGCACATTCCCTAACTCTCCAAGAAAAGGCTTTTCACAGTTGTAGCACAGTATGTACAATTGGACTAATTTACAGCCTCAGCAGTTGTATTGCCCTGAACAGATTTCATCCTGGCCTCAAGAGTCCTAGGACTCAGGCAAGAGCAAACTCAGGCATTAAGGAACAGAATCAAAAGCTCAGAGCTACGATGGGGGGCAAAACCCTTAACGTTTTACTTCTCTCCTGAAAGTCACAAGTCTGCTGAGAGACTGTTCAAGGTGAGAGAGAATTGAAGACTAATTGGCAGTGTGCAGCAAATAAAATGTACTTACAAAGACAATGGGTTTGAAGTTTGCGCATTGTGATAAAGTAAATCTGAGACGGAAATATTCTCATCTTCTTCCCTGGGAATTCAGATTTAATAGGTCGGAGTCCCTAATGTCATAAACAGGTACAAAGCCAATGACTTCAGTGGAATTGCTTAATGCAAGGGCTGAATTTGTTTAAAGTAATCCTCCCGACTGCTGAATATGCTGCTGCACAAGAACAGATCTAATTATATAGATATAGATGCACACGTTGTCTTGCTTTCTTGCAATTTTGTTTTTTCTTTGGGGGGAAGGGGGCAGGAGGGAGGAAAGTGGTGGCAAAGGTTGCATGAGAAAGTGGAAAAGCTGCTTGTAAAAACAATGCACTTTAAAAAGAGCCCTGGTTAGGCTGTAGTTCAAAATGGATAGCTTTGTACCGCTAAGGCTGCTGCAGACTTCCCACAAACTTCCTGGATGCATATCTAGTGTGAAAACATTTTTACACACTGTCCAGGAGTTTGATACTTGAAAGACAGCATCCTTTGTTTCTCTTAGCACATCGGACCAATGGTGAAAGCAGAGTTTGCTCCATTGAACCTAAGAAATACTGCATACAAGAAAAAGAAAGTAGCACACCCCAGTCCACCCAGACAGAATGCGTTAAGAGAAGCCACCCTTTCAATGCTGTTGTATCCAATGTTCTTATTTCTAGCTTTCCCCTCAGGATAGGATTAGCCAGAGAATTTTGGTGAGGGTGGAAGAAGATTACACATAATTAGGACTCTAAAAAGAAACAGTGTATTAAAATGGACAGTATCAGCACACAACATTTGCCTGAAAGTTCCTTACTGCAGATTGTTAAAATAACGGAAAGCTACTTTTTCCTAGTTTCTCTCTTTTTGTGCTTTGGACAGTGCTCTCTATATAATCAGGTTCTCTCTGTAGTTTCATGTATCAACACAGCATCAGCATTCGAACAGATTCCTCCAGAAGCCCCAGAGCTTGCTTTTCTCCAGGCTCAGTCTGTTTAGTGTTTAACTGTGCAACGGTGGCACTGCAGCTGTTGCATTTTGGCTGGATGCCACCATGTAACCATTACTCCAGCAAATGAAGCCAGTTATGAATTTCTCAATATACATTTAAATGTGTAGGGTCCAAGGTTGGAGTGGAAGAGCAGCCAGAACTGCCTCTTCTTACACACAAAGGTCCCTGTGTGAAACCAGTGAGGGGAGCAGGAAATTGGTTCGGACGATGTTTCACCGTCACAAACCCTTGCACTAAGGTGGCAGTGACTGTCAGGCAGGCTCTGTTCCCCTTCCCCTCCATCCATGCCAGATTCCTCTTGGTGAGGGAAGCTAGAGGAGAAGTGTTTAGAAAACTGCCAGGAGATGAAAGTTGCCATGTCTCCTTGCATTGTTTCACAATGATCTTTGCAATGTTTTGTAAGAGGTAAAACTAACACTGACCGTGTCCCCTGACAGCAAATACATGGCATAGTGTTGGCTGTAGTTTTATCAGCTACAGCTCTATCCGAACTAACGCTCTTCTCTTTTGTACAAAGTCATCTATAGCTAACAGACCCCATTTTCATGTAACAAATGAATAAAGACGACACAAAATACATATCACAACACAGGTTTAATTTCATATGCAATTATAAAATTTGAACAGCAATGGGCTAGCAATAAGAGCTGGACACTTGGTAATGTGGAATGTTATTTGTGAACAGATTTTTCCATTTATTTATACAGACATTGAGCAGAAGCATATTAGCACTGCAGGATGCAGCTTCCTCCAGGTAAGGAAGTAAATCTGAAAGGAAAATATTTGACTGGGTCGAGCAGGTTGAGAAGGACTCTGACTCCATTCAATTCAGGAGCTGGGGATTGGGATTTGACTCCTCACACGAGTTACTACCAAATTCCCCACCCACTTACAAATTAATCAAATTCTGTACAAAGGAAGTAAGGACTAATGTGCAATTACTGCAGCCATGTGATCAACAGTATAGAGCCAAGACACCCACAAAGCACATGGAAAAGTAGCTACTTGCAAGACAGAGTGAAGACCTGTTGTCCGCTACTTTATGGAGATGGATTGTGCCAGTTAAGTATTAAAGATGCACAAATGAAAATTTGTTAAGTGCCTTCAACTGTGAAATTGCAATTTGAAGTGAGTTATTCACACACCAGGAGCCAGACTCTCTTGCTTGTGAACACTTTTCTGAGCCGCATTAGCATTTTAAGGGTCTAATTTCCTTTCAACGTATGGCATAACTCCCAGAAACATGAAGAATTATGTTTGCGCAGAGAAGACACTTAAGTCTTGACCTCAAGTGCTAATAGGTTAAATCAAAACTTTACTGCTCTCCTTACAGCTGGGTTTTAATTAGAAGGGGTAAAACTATCAAAGCAGGGCAGGGTTTTTGAGGTGTGGCAGTACAGTGAGTAGGACCACAGACATTGCTTTGAGGGGTGGGAGAACATGATTATTCCCCCGGACAGCAGCAACTGGTCTGCATAGAAGAGAAAAATATGCTGAGTAGCTGAGGTGACCCTGCAGGAAAGAAATTCCAAAACCTTCTTACACATTATCTTTTGAGCAAATGCCATTATTAGAACCAAGGAAGCAGAATGTGAGATTCCCAGTAGAAAAAAGTTCTGCTGATCAGATTCACAATCCTAGGTCTCTGGCTGAATTATTAAGTGGTGGCAGATCTCCAACTGGTCTCCCTTTTTCTAATTATTAGTTGTAAACAACTTCACTTCAGCTGGACACTCCTGTTATACTTAAGGAAACAGCTTCAGATGTTTATTTGCAATCTGAGGCAGTTAAACCGAAAAAGCTATAGCTTTTCCCTGTTCCTTTAGGGAAATTTAGCCCTAGGGTATTAGTCCTAAGAAATCCCTCAGCTAAGCCCCAATTCTGCAAGGTGCTTAAGTTTGAGCAGAACTGATTTCACTGGGACTCATGGCCTTCAGTACCTGGCTGAATTGGGACTTTAGGAAAAAAGCAGCAGCTTTTAGGAACCTCCTGCCACTTCCTCACTTGACTCTACATGCTCTTTTCTCCTCTCTGCTGTGCCCAGTTACTTTAACTGCTAGATTGACCTACTGTTATACTGCGGGAACAATGCTATAGGGTGAGTCCAAAGCAGGCAACATCTCCTAGTTTATAACTCAAGAAAAAATACAGAGAAAAATTACGAGAACTGACCCATCTCAAAGCAGCCAAAGAACAAGCACACTTGCTAGCTACGTGCACATTAACAGAACGGATCTGAAATACAGCCCCTCCTCTATCTATGCTACTCAGTGGGAGCTAGAAACACTAGAAACTAGCAACACCTGAGTTTAGAATTCCAAGTCTACGCACATTTCTCCCCCTCCCCCCGCAGCAGGCCATCTTTGGTTATACATTTTACCACATACTGACACTCTCCCCAAAAAGCTTTATTGTTAAAAATAAGCCTTTGATAAGTGCAGAATTTTAAAAAAAAGTGTAGGTGGAGTTATGGCTGAGAATATATTGCCTGCTAGAGCGTTAATTAGAGTATAACCCCCCCCCCCCCCCCCCACACACAGGAAATTCACAGTTAAAGGTTTTACGCACCACCGTACAGTGTGGAGCCCGGACTTCCAATAGTATGCTCCTTGTCTTTGAGGACACGGGGATTGGTCCTGCTTTGAGCAGCGGGTTGGACTAGATGACCTCCTGAGGTCCCTTCCAACCCTGATATTCTATGACACATGACAGAAGAGTGGGTTGTTACCATAAGGCAGGTCCTTGTATACCTGGGATTAAGACCTATGCTGAAGAGAACTCCTACATCTGTCAGCAGCCAGTTCGCAATGCCAGGTTCCCACTTCTGCTGATGCAATGTTTAAGATCCAGGCTGAAGGGGGAAGGGAAGAGGAGATGCAATGAGTTTCTCAACCCCTGAATTGTTTACATCACAATTGGTGACAGACCTAAGAGATAGGGCCAGGTGAGAGATATGGCAGCCACATCTTACCCAACAGAAAGGAGGTTGCCAAGCAGGGCCTACATGCAAGCCAGTTCCTTCCCATGGGGACAGAAGCAGGTGTAAATCATCCCCAAGATCCGGGGTATTACATATTCTAGGATCTGTGACCAGCTGGTGTGTGGAGTGGTTTGGATAAAGACACATCTTTTGGAAGTGGCTTCTTTGACCTCCATTGGACAGACAGGTACAGCAACGATGGTGAGCTAGGTAGGTTGGGCTCTCTGGCCCATAGGGGTAAGCTGGCTGAGCAAGGATAATCTCTGGACTGCAAAGGAAGGTCTTGACTAGAAGTTATCGCCTTCAGCCTGGAGCAGAAGGGTGAATTGGATGAGTCTTGAGTCTCTTGTGGGCAATTCGCCTGTCTGTATCTAGAATATGGGTGGAGATGGTAGTCTATGGCATTTATGGGAAATATAGCTAGTGTGTGTGGGGGGGGTCTCAAGCTTACAGGTAGACGATGAGCAGAGAGGCAGAGCTAAGGTTGGTGCTGGAACCTTAAACTATGTATGTCCTGACAGGTGTGTAGTATTTTGTGAGTGTTGTACACTAACACTAACTTTTTTTTAAAAGGGCAACAGTGTCAGGAAATTCCCTTCGTTTACACTGAAATGAAGGAAAGTATTTTTTGGTGCTGTTAGAACTCAAAAGTTGTAAAGCTTGTACCTTTACCAGACCTATGTTACATCAGTGGTGCTCATAACTGTTTGTTACAAGCCCTTCTGATGGAGCTTAGAATTTATGCCAACCCTCCAAATGGGTTATCAAAACGGACGTGACCAGAACCACATTTGAAGTCTCTTGGTAGTTATATGGCTACCAATGAAACCTGCTGAGCTTGTATTTGTTGTAAGACTTGCATATCAGGCTTCACTGAAGTTATAAGTTCCACAGCGGTTCACAAATGGTAACAAATTCTATTTATGGAGCTTAGTTTTCTGACAGAGCTTGAAGTTCAGAGACTTAATGAGATTTCAACATGTTTCAGAACATAATACACTCAGAGGAGACCACTGAAGAGGCCCAAACTAGTTGCTACATTCAACGTATCCAGAACAGTGGAGGGCTCAGAAAGTGGGTAAAGGCAAATCTGACACCTCCCCACCCCCATGAGAAGGATCTGGGGTTTGGGAGAGAACGGTGAAGATTCTCTTCCAGGAAATTGATTTGACCAACAGTGGTTCATTTTTATAATGATAGCATGACTACAGGTAAGTTTGTACATGATACAACTCTTTGGCAGGGCCTACCACCATCCTCTGCTCCCTTTAAGGAAACAGAAGCCCAGCTACCTGCGCTGAGCTCTTGGGACAAACTGCCACTGCCAGCCCCTATTCAACAACATGCATAGTAGCAAATCCTAAATCTAAACAGCACCATAGTTTTGTGTGATTGGTAGGAAAGTTAAATTTGTGAAAGTGTTCCAGAAAATCCTGGTTCTGTTTTCTCTCAAGACGTATGACTTTCCCTTTTGTTCCAATCTGTTTGGGTTTTTTTGTTTGTTTTAAGGAGGTGCCAGAGTGAGAGATGGGTCATCAGTTTCACTATCTGAAAAGTACAGGAGGCTCACAGTCTAAGGAAAGCAACACTCACACCCAAAGGCTGTGGTAATCATTTTGCTCACCTAATATATCCAAGATTTAGCAAAAGGCACATTATAAATAGATGGCTGCATTGCCCAACTTTGTTCACTCCTAGCCAGGGTCACAGCAGTTCAAAAACCATCATTCCAGAGCTGCCTAATGGACAACCATCCCTTTCAAGTGAGTCAGAAGTGCTCCTCAAGCCGCTGAAAATGGAGGCAACACACAATGTAGTTTAGTTATCCAAGGAACCCTTGAGAGAAGATTAATAACTCTCATAAGCTGGAACTCAAGTGGATAGTCATTTATATTTATATCAGCATTCCGTAATTCCTGAACCTTCATTACAGAGGCAGCATGCTCAGATCCAGATTGGAAGGAGACAAGGAAAGGAGCGTTGTATCTTCCCAATGCAAAACCTTAAGGCCATTTAAGAAGTAGGGCTGACAGACTCTGACGCGATCTCCATCCCGTCCTTGGCAGGAAGGATGCTGGCCTTGCTCTGAGGGATTAAAGCAGGTATAAAATGAGAGATTATTGCTGCTCTGACAGGGACATAACTGATCTAACAGAGGGAGGGAGGGAGGGAGGAAGAAAGTGCTTTCCAAGTTATTAACCTGAAACACCTCTTTTAAGTCAGCATATTGGCTAACTTGGCTTGAAGACAGACAGCTCCAAATAGCAAGGATAGATGAACACACAGCAAAAAACAGTAAATGTCTACCCCTCCTAGCTTTCCTTCCCCTAAGATATTTTCCTGTACAAGCACTTTCTAGATTAAGTATTCTTCGGGACAGAAGAAATTCCAGTCAGGAAACAGGCCTTCCATCCCAACAAATAGAACACTCCCACAAATAAGCAACGTTCAGAAGGAATTTTAATTAACCAAATGGTTCAGGGAAGGGGAGGGGGAACCTAAGAAACAGGATATTGCATCTTAAAGGTTGCATGTCAGTCATGAGGCATGCCTGCAAGCCAATGCACAGGAAACCATTTGGACCTTTGTCAGTGCAGAACCAGCCTCAGCATCCAGAACCACTTTTCCACTCCTTCCTTATATATGCTAAGTATTATATACATATATAAAAAAATACAAACTTTAGTTTGTTATCAAGTGGCTTCTCTCTCCTATGCTTGCTTGGCACATGAATGCATGCAAAGCTAGTAGGTTCTGAGGAATGCACGAACAGCAGATTTTGGCAACAACAACAAAAACCCCCAAAAAACAAAAAAAGCAAAACCACAAACAGCTAAAATATATAAGCAAGATTAAAAGCCACTGAATTGAAACCATATATTTTCCCAATGGTATAGAATTAGGACTACAGCTACAACGTTTAAAACTGTTTTTGGAGTCTGTCATCCTCTCTCCCAATTCATGCCAAAGTTTATAGCAGCATAACACGAGATTCCTCAAGAAACATCAGGCCAGTGTTCTCTGCTTCAGGAGTGAGTTCACAGGTCAAAGTTCAGTCAGTCCGAAGAATCATGGGAGGATGCTCACTGTCTTCATCCAATCGCAGTGCATTGGTTTCATCTTCCAGGCAAGCTCCACCCACTGCACCCAGATCCTCTGTATAGGCTGCAGAAACAATGACAGTGTTTGGGGTTCAGTAGCAAAAACTGGAGCTTGGATGCAAGAAAGCTCCTGATGCAAGTTTATAAGCTGAAGTACAAGACACTACACCACCGGTGGGCAAAATTTTTGGCCCGAAGGCCACACTGTGGTTGCGCAACTGTATGGAGGGCCGGGTAGGGAAGGCTGTGCCTCCCCAGACAGCCTGGCCCCTGCCCCTTATCTGCCCCCTCCCACTTCCCACCCCAACTACCCCGCTCAGAACCCCTGACCCATCCAACTTCCCCACCCCTGCTCTTTGTCCCCTGACTTCCCCCTCCTGGGACCCCCCCCAACCCTAACTGTTCCCCCGGGACCCCATGCCCTATCCAATCCCCCCGCTCCCTGTTCCCTGACTGCCCCACACAGGACCCCGTGCCCCTTATCCAACCCCCGGCCCCCTTACCATGCCACTCAGCAGCATGTCTGGCAGCCGCACCATTCAGCCGGACCCAGAAACACTGCCCTACAGGAGCTCGCAGTCCCATGGCCCAGAGCACTGCCCATGCAGTGGCATGGCTACGGGGGAGAGAGGACAGCAGGGGAGGAGCCAGGGGCTAGCCTCCCCAGCCGGAGCTCAAGGGCAGGGCAGGATGGTCCCACAGTACCCAAGTACAGTTCAATATTCAGTTCTGTCCAGACTGCCCAGAAAGTAGCAAAGACAAACAAACAATCTGTCCAGTGAAGCTTCCAAAGTGGCGCTCTCAGTCATTTTACAGCTACCCTCTCTTCCCACTAGGACTAATAGACAAATGCTTCATAACACGTTTAGAGAATCATAAAGATAAGGCCAAAACTTGTCTCCATCTGGGATCGAGTAATCTTTAGAATAATTTTCTCCTGATTTTCCAGCATTATCCTTACCATGTCTTGTGGGTGATGAAGGCACATAAGTACCTTTTGTCACAGCAGCACTATATGTTTGTGCTACTAGTGGCCGGTCATGTGATGCAGACTCTAAAATTTCATTGGCTGGCTCCATACTGCCATCTAGCCTAGTGGGTAGAGAAAGATTAGATGTGCAGAAGTGGTTCAAGTAACAAATCACCAATACAACTGCTGTTAATACTCCTGCAGGCCAATTATGTAAAACCTCCACATTAAAAGATCATACATGTGTAATATTCAAGATTTTATTAATGCATTTGGTTACATTTTCTCAACCTTCAATGCCACACATCACTTGCATTGTGACTGAGAGGTGTCAGCCTTCCAAAGAATTGTAGGGAAAGCATTTGGTGGACTGCACTTCTCATCACAAACACTGAAGACAAATCATCTAAATGATGCCAAAGGCATAAAAAGATCTAAGTGGCTGGAAGCTGAGGCTAGATACATTCAGACTAGAAATAGGGTGCAAATTTTTATCCATTTTTTTAAACAATGAGGATTACCCAGTAGAACAATTCAAGACAGTAATGTGGTGGATTACCCATGACTTGAAATCTTTAAATAAGATTAGACTTTTTTTTGTAGAAGATATGCTCTTGCCCAAAAAGACGTTATAGTCCTGATGCAGGAATTACTGGGTGAAATTCTAGCCTTAAAAAAAATCTATGAATCCTTGCTATACTATCAGCCCTGATCTCTCCTAAACCATTCTACAGACCTGCTACTAAATAAACCATGTGGCTAGCCTACAGACAAGGTAGCTTACATGTAAGCCTGTCCCATGATGTTAGATATCAGTGCAGGGGCCCGTTTCTGTATTTGTAAAATGGAGATAATGATGCTTCCCCACCTTTGGAAAGTTCTCTCATACATGAATGAAGTGTGCTAGGTGTCACATGTTTCATATTCTTGTTAAAGTAACTGAACCACCAGTTGCGTGGCTGGAGATGGAAGTATAGACTGACAGCAGATGGATTCTTGACTGCAATCAGACAGCATTAAGTTTCTGCTACGAAAGTGATGCATAGTGTAACAGTTACTAGGAAGGAAGAAGCAAGGAGATTCCAAAGGTTACTCACCTCCTGCCACTGCTCTTAAATGTATCAATACAAAAATGAGCTCTAAGATTTGAGTTCAGCAGGAGGAAATGAGTTTTGGAACAGAGATTTTTGTCAGTCCAGTTATATTAGAAAACCAAACGTGACAAGTATACACAGGGCCGGCGCTAGGATTTCTGACGCCCTAGGCGCCGGGACATTTCGCTGCCCCCCGCGCGGGTCTCGCGGCTCCCTGACCCCGGGGGGGGGGGGGGGGAGGCGCCCCGGGCTGCCGGGCCGCCGTGCGGCGTCCCTGACCCGGAGAGCACCTGGTTGCCGGGCCGCCGCGGCGCTCCGACGCGGGGGACGCCCGGGTTGCGGGTCAGCCACGGCGGCTCCCTGACCCGGGGGATGCCCTGGGTTGCCGCGGCTGCGCGCTGACCCCGGGGGCGCCCTAAGCTGCCGGGCTGCAGGCAGCTGCTGCCGCCAGCAGCTCAGACTACGCATCGGCCGCTGCAACCATTTAAAAAATTTGGGGGGAGGGTGCCGCTTTTTGGCGCCCCCAAATCTTGGCGCCCTAGGCAACCGCCTAGTTCGCCTAAATGGTTGCACAGGCCCTGAGTATACAGGTAGAAGCAAGTCTGGACTTACTTGTGCTGCTTCATTAGTGTGCACTCTCCTCCTTCCTGGGGGTCCAGGTTGTACATATAGAGATACCCATCAGAAGCTCCCACCAGTAAACGTGGAATCTTCTGAATTCTAGAAGAGATTAGGAAAGGGGACAGGAAACCAAGTTTCAGGAATGTGACAGAAACCACAATTTTCTGCTGGCATAACTTTCCACTCACTTGCTCTCTCTCTACAGCTCATAAGAAATCTGATTCAATGGCTACATATGCCGCGCTCCCATGACAAAAGTAACATGCATGGGAATCCGGCACAAAACTACCATTGGCATTAAAGGGAGCCATTTGTGTAGGTCTTGTGCATGTCAATTAACTCACATGTGGAGGCAGTGCTGTCTAATGGCAAAAGGAGACAAGGAGTCAGAAGACTGGTTCGCATACTAGCTCTGCTACTCACTTGCTGTGGCATTGTATGGTACTCAGTTTCACCATCTAACATGTCGATATACTTCCCTACCACACAGGCATGAGGTGAAGCTTATTTAATGTCTGCAGAGAGCTCTGAGATCAGATGAAATGTTATTAAGTGTAAAATGAAACCAGTAACTTTGAATAGATCAGCACAAATTTATTAATTCTCCACAAAACATATTTAATACTGCACAGTTTATTGCTTTGATAGCTGTGCCAAATGCTCCATTTTTGGTTCAGACAGAATGAAGACTAAAATCTGTGCAGTCAGTTAAAAACAACTCTCAAATGCTATACTTTTACCCAAATTTAAGAGCTTGTCTTAGGAAGGTGCCAAATCTGGGGTCTGCAATTACCTTTAAAGTCTTCTGTATTGGATAGTCACTGCTGTTTAATGCAACAAAGTTAATACCAAATGCACTGACATTTCATTCAGCACTAATGGGGAATGAATATTCTAGGTCTGAGTCTGTTTTTAAACACACTTCCTTCATCATGAAGGATTTCTGGAAGCTCACAAAATCCTCTTTAAAAGCAATTAATTCCACAATCATCCTTGAAGAAACATTATGCCTTCTGTTTCAGTTGGGCTATGAGTAATTAGTTTTCCCCACACTGTTCTGAGCACGAGGAAGTTTTGAAATGGTACTAAATGACAATTCAACCCCGGATGTGTGCTATACATTAGTCATTTAGCTATACATGAGATGTGTGACCTGACAAGCCAGAAAGCCTTGGAACATTATCTACTCTGTCAATGCTTCCTTTGCTTGAAACTGGCAGTCCACTGGATGGTGGGAAAAAAACTCATCTCCTTACTCACGTGGCAAGAGCACAGATGTTTTTGTGTCCACAGAATGGCAGACGGACTGTAGCAAAGGCTCTACCCTGGTTAAACATTTCTGTGACTTGAGAGGGCAGATAGCTTGTGGAGGCCAGCAGCACTTTTCCAAAGTAACCTGTCCAGGTAGTGGGCTCTTCCTGAGGTCTAAAGTTCAGGAGGAAGAAAAAGGAAAGTTGAACTCTATTGAGTACTTTGACATTAAAAACAACCTGCAAGGGCAGAAGGATGGCTGGTGGTTTTTCCTTTATCATGTATAAAGGCTCTTTTCCTTGTTTGCCCCCTTCCCCTTAGAAATAACCCTACTGGTAAGTCTAGTATCCCCTATTTTTGTTGGGCTTCTCATTAAGTCTCATGTACTACGAGCACTAAGTAGCCCTTAGTGAATGAATAGGATATTAAATTGCTAACTTTTTTCCTACTTATAAAATTGCATTACAAAAAATGTTAAAAACAAAAAGTTTAAGCAAACTGACTATAAAAAAGAATCCCTTCCATTCTCAATCAAGTTTCACTCTTGTTTATCTAGTGTCATAATCCAACTATTATCCAGAGTCTCTCAGAGACAACAGTAAACAACATCTGAATTTCTAATACAACGATCATGCAGGAAAATTGAAAAACCTTTCCAGAACTTCTTTATGCATCATGAAGCAGCAGAAAGGGCACAAATCCAAATTCCCTTTGCAGGTCACCTTTGAAATGATAATCTAGACAGAGCCAATATGCTCCATGCTCTCACCCACACAACCATAAGTGTTTTTAGTTGCAGGCTTTTATGGCACTCCATGCATGTCAGTACTATGATATATGCAGATGGGGAAGATGACTCACTTTGTAAAGTAAAAGGCACGTGTGATTAAAAACATTTATGTGCCTCCATTCTCCTAATGATGTCTCATCAGCAGAAATACCTTTTCTATTCACAGAGGGACATGTGTATCTTGGCAGCTGAATTCAGCCAGCTGATCCACAGTTGTCTTGCTATGCCCTTAATAGTAAGGGGTTTTCAAAAGAAGGAAGTATCCAAGTCAGGGCTGGGCAAACTTTTTGGCCCAGGGCCATATCTGGGTGGGGAAATTGCATGCAGGGCCATGAATGTAGGGGGCTGAGGTGCAAGAGGGAGTGTGGGGTGCAGAAAGGGGCTTGGGGCAAGGGGTTGGGGTGCAGGAGGGTTGCAGGGTACAGCAGGGGGCTCAGGGTAGGGGGTTGGGGTGCAGGCTCCAGCTGAACAGTTCTGGGGTGGCAGTGGCACGCAATGGGGCAAAGGCAGACTCCCTGCCTGTCCTGGCCCTGTGCCACTCCCAGAAGTGGCTGGCACCATGTCCCTGTGGCCTCTGGGGGAGTGAGGGGCAGAGGGCACCACGCACTGCCTTTGCCTGCGGGTGCCTCCCTCCGAAGCTCCCATTGACCAGTTTCCCGTTCCTGGCCAATGGGAGCTGCGGAGGGCAATGCCCTCTGCCCCCCACTTCCCCCTGGGGCCACAGGGATGTGGTGCCGGCCACTTCTGGGAGTGGCACAGGGTCAGGGCAGGCAGGGAGCCTGCCTTAGCCCCGTGGCACCAAAGAAGTGGCAATCCTGCGGGCTGGATCCAAAGCCCTGATGGGCCAGATCCAGTCCACAGGCCGTAGTTTGCCCACCCCTGGTCCAAGCTCCTGAGAATTCATCCAGACTGTCAAACATCAAGTCTGTTTTTTGAGCATTTCTGAAACTTACTTTTCTTTCACAGTCTCGAGTTTGAATATGTGCACTGTTTCTGTGTTACTGGATGCAGAGAGGAACATGCCATCCATGCTGAAGGCCAATGAGCAGATGCTTACACACCTAAAAGAGAGAGTAACCGCATAAATGTCTACATACTAGTGCTATGCCAAACAGGAAATGGAGAAAAGTTATCATTAATTCACACTGAGTTCATGAGTCTCAGTTAAAATGGGAATATTAGTTCCCCACACTAGTGTATAGGAGTCTTGGTCACTGAATATTTCCAGCCTCTTCAGTTATTAATCCAGCTGCATTGTGCAGGCCAGGAAAAATTCTGAAAACATTGCAGACAGGTGGAAAAAGACACCTTCCTTGTTCAGTCTCGTATCAGAGATTTACAGATCACTCACAGTTAAACCAAGATCTGCAAAGGACTTAGAGCCTGTATGCACTGCCCTCTGTGAATCAGAAAAGGGAAAACATTTCTAGAGAGACCATTCTGAACTCTTTTCGTTGACATTTCCTGACTTGCTTAGGGAGAGACGGAATCTCAGGCTTCTGAGTTTGGACTTCTCGCTATCCACTGGATTTCAGCTGAGACCCCAGCTAGGGAACCAGCGGTATCAGAGTCCAAATTCAGTCTACTCATCTCTAGATAAGGCCCAATGCAACTACATGGCTAAGTATCACAGAAACTGCAGTATTATACCAGTGACTTATAGGAATCAAAATGGTTAAAGAGAGAGTTGAAGAAGTGTGAAAACAATCTATCAGCTATTTACACATTATTTTTCGGTCATGAAATCTAAGTCTGCCCCAAATGTGAACTTGATGACCTTCGTGAAATGAGTTTGTTAGTCTCAAGAGAGGTCAAGGACTGAATGAATCAGAGACCAAACACTTGAATCAGTTCTTTTCAATACCTATTCTAGTGTTTTATACTGTAGATTAGTGCAACCACACATAGTACCATAATCATACCAGATACTTTACAGTAGCTGACCTGTGTCAAACAAGTACCTGTACCAATACATTTCTAATCTAAAAGCAAGAGCAAGTACAATACTGCATGGCAAGCTTTGGAAGAGAAGGAGGTTAGTATACATTCAATTGGAAGTTGTTCCAGGAACACTGATAGTGGGAAAGCAAGAGTAGGTGAAGGCTACGGTGTCCCCATGTCTCAGCTGAGCAGTGATTAATACATAGCTGGAATCATTCTGGCTCACCTGTGTGTTAGTCCTATTAAAATAGGTATTATAAGAATGTAGTCAACATTTGTTGCTTCTCTCTCCCACCCTGCCCCAGTGAGGATGCTTACTCCTGAGGGCATTCTGCAGCAAAAAAATTAAAATTCTACAAATTTTATTTGTCAAATAAATACGGAGGCTCCAGCATGGCATTGGGGAGTACAAGCCAAGTACAAGAGGTGGGAGATCACTGTGCAGCTCTCCCCAGGACACGGACTCAGTAAAGTTGCACCCAACCCTGATACAGCATAAGGGCCTGGCCTGTCCCAAAAGCACCCCAAGGCCCTGCCCCTCTGCATGGGCAGGCAGGCTCAGCAAGCCAGGATCCAAGTGTAGAGGGGGTTAATGTGGGTTTATAGAGTTCTGTGTGGAGAAATCTGGGTGCGGGCGACTCAGCGGGGGGATCCGGGTGCGGGGAGAATCGGGATGCACAGGGGTTTGTTGGGGGGTTCTGGGTGCAATGGTAATGCTTCACCTGCAGGTGGGTGAATGTGGTTGGGGCTCAGCAAAGGGGGCTGGGTGTGCAGGGGGCTCAGTGGTGGGGTTTAGATGCTGGGGGACCAAGGCTCAGTGGGGTGGGGATGGGGATCTGGGGGCATCTGGGCCAAGTGTCAGCGGAGCAAGGCTCATCAGGTGGGGTTTTGAGTGTGGGGGGGTGAGGCTTGGCAGGAGGGTCTGGGTATGAGAGGGTCTAGATGCATGGGGGTTCAGTGGGATAGGGGACCAGCTCCCTGTACAGGAACCCCTTCCCCTGCAGCTGAGGAGCAATGGGTGCAGGACGTGTCTGTGTGTGTGTGTGTGTGTGTCTGTCTGTCTGTGTGTGTGAGAGAGAGAGAAGGTCTCGAGAGCTTCCTGCAACTGGGAGAGAAATCTAGGGGTGGGTCCAGAGGAAGTCTCATCCTCCCCAGCCCCACCCAGGACTAGCAGCTGAGCCCGGTACAGGGTACAAGCCACCAGCCAGGTCTTCCCCAGTCCTGCCTCCTGCCCCATAGTGAGATTTCTCTCTCCGCCGGCTGCCCTGGGCATCTGATACATATTACTGGAGCAAGTCACATGACTGCTTGTGGCTTCCCTTTGCTTCCCTGTCAGAAAGTCATTTTTCTGCGGGGAAGCAAAGAAATCTGCAGGGAACAAATTCTGTGCAATTGTAGTGGCACAGAATTTCCCAGGAGTAGAAGATGAGTCATGGAAGTGGATTCCGCTGATAAAACTGAGTTTGTACATAGCAGGAGAGGGATAGAAGCCCCGAGTTAAAAGGAACTAGATATCCCTATGCAGCTTGGACTCTGGGAGGCAAGGTTTTTCTTGGCATAGGCAAGAGATCTTCAGCTGCTTAGCCTGGGTCAGCCCTAAAGGACATACAGAGCTTGCTGATTATAGAAGCTTCTATTAGCTTTTTAAACTTATGTGTGTGTATATTTACCCTCTTTAACCTTGTAAAATAACTCTGGTTTCTTTTTTCTATTTAATAAACCTTCATATAGTTTATTATAGGATTGGCTATAAGTATTGTCTTTGGTGTTAGATCTAAAGTGCAACTGACTCTGGGTAAGCAAATGGTCCTTTGGGACTAGGAGTAACCTGAATATTGAAGTGATTCTTGGTGTAAGGGACCATCTATCACAAAGGTACGCTCACAAGATAGGTTGGAGTACCGAAGAAGACTATATGTGACTCCATGTTAAAGCTGTTTTAGTGTCTGAAGAGTTCACACTTGATAATTGGTTGGTGAAATCTAAATATAGAACTCACAACTAATTTGGGATTTGTGCCCTGCTTCCTAGCAGTCTGCCCTGAGATTCGTACTCACACTCTTGAGTCACTGTAGGCAGCATTACACATAATGATGCAGAATTCAGGAGACAAGCTTGAGTAGTCTCTAGGGAAGGGGTTTTGGAGAAGATGAGTAAAGAGATGTAGGCAGAAGTGGATTAGTTAGTGCTTTGCAGAGATGCTTGGACTTGACATGGAAGGGGGGATGTCTGTTCAGAGATCTGGGGTTGGAGAGAGATAGTAAGATCAGAAAGAAACAAAACAATATTCCCATTTGAATATACAAAGACAGGGAAAGAGCAGAGTATAGGAAGGTGAAGGCTAGAGAAGACTGTAATTGTCAAGAAGGAAAGTTACCACAGTATGGACAGGTATCTTAAAACTGACAAAGGGACAAATTTTTGGAAATGTTGGTCTGAAAGGCAGAGTGCGTAAAAGGGAAGGAAAGAAGAGTTGAAGAGGTCACCAAGATTGAGCCTGGGTGATTGAAAGAGTAGTGTCACCTTAACTGGGTTTTTATCTGTCACCACTCTCACACAGAATTCAGCTGCCATCTAGTCTCTACGAATATTCTCAGTTTAGAAAGACAAGCAAGCAAAAACATAAGTTTATGAAAAATGCAAAAATGCTTAATAATACTATTTGAATCTAAAGGATCCTCTGACACGTCTATAGTGAATGTTTTTAATGTTTACACTCAGTTTCACAAAAAAGTGTACTTCTAATGTTGAGAGGTAAGAGTAATCAAAATATACTCTGAAAGTTTTGGAGGTATATTAGAGCCTTTAATGAATGCCACTATAGCCAAAGGTTCGTCATTGCTATAAAAGACAGACTATATATAACTGATAAGCTCTCTTTAGTTAGAAGCTTCTGGTGACGTTGGCAAACAAACTGCTTGAATAGCTTTGAGCTAATGACATATGAATACATTATTATAATGTACATTTGTTACGTAGGTGGGAAAGTCTGAGGAAAGGGATTGTTCCTTAAAGCTGCCTGCTTCTGATCTCCTGATGAAACTGCACGAAGCAGACTATCACCTGTCCATAATTAACAGTAACTGGAAATTGAGTGAGATTTAAGTACAATGTAAAAATGTCATTCTATCACAAGTGTCATTACCAATCAAAGCTATAAAATTAAGATTCTGCAGTTTACGAAAACCTGTATAAATCTCAAAATTAGATTTTCATACGTGATCCATTCTCTGTCTCCCATTCCCAGCTTCTGGCAAACAGAGGTTAGGGAAACCAGCTCTGCCCATCCTGGCTAATAGCCATTGATGGACCTGTATTCCATGAATTTATCTAGTTCTTTTTTGAACCCTGTTATAGTCTTGGCCTTCACAACATCCTCTGGCAAAGAGTTCCACAGGTTGACTGTGCCTTGTAGGAAGAAATACTTTTGTTTGTTTTAAACCTGCTGCCTGTTAATTTCATTTGGTGACCCCTAGCTCTTGTGTTATGAGAAGGAGTAAACACTTCCTTATTTACTTCCTCCACACCAGATATGATTTTATAGACCTCTATCATATCCTCCCTTAGTCGTCTCTTTTTCAATTCAAGCCAGATTCTAGTAAGACTTCCATCATTGTTCACTTGTTAACCCCGGAATGGCTAGCAAGTAGATCTGAAAAGAGTTCACCTCAACCCTTAAAATATTCTAATAATCATAAAAGGTACGTTGCATAAAAACCACCACCCTCATTCTTCAAATAAAAAATTCCCAAGTGGTCAATTTACACTGCCTCTGAAAGAATGTTCAGATGACAGGAACCAGAAATATGCAGAAGTCGGGTATACTTAAAGTTTAGTGTGGTTACTCTCCACACTCTAAGATTTAGCTCACTTTGCTATACGTTAGTATTAACACTCAGCAATTTCATAACAGGGAGTAGTTGCATAAACAACTCTAGTAACAAATTATTGTGAGGTGAAACAGTACCATTTTTCCTAAAGGCACCACCACACGGAAAGGAGGTCACTGGGTGCATTGTATTAAGCATCCACAGATATTTAACTTTTTAAAAAACTAGATTTTAAAAGAAAAAATTTAAAGCAGCTCTTCATCAGCTACGTACTGTACGTGTACATTGCAGAAAAAAAAAGAGTTAGGTGAAAAGCCCGTAAGTTTTCCCTAAATGGCAAAACAGTTTTGGATGCTTGATAATGAAGTAAATAGAACCGTATGTATGACATTTTTTCAAAAATACTTCAAGATTTGCATTTTGCTCCCTTGCTCTATCTATATTGGAAGTCTGTCACATACGTTCTCTACTGCCTCATGCTTTTAAAATAAGCTTTTCTACTTTAGAAGTCAGGCCTTCACTTCCTTTTCCTGTTGCAAGGCTTTTGGAGGGCTTGATATATCATGAGAAACTAAGAGCAAGCATTTTTTGTTCCCCATTTCCTTCATTCAATAGGAGAACACCTGGCCCAATTTGAGCTTCTTGTATGCTCTCTTCTGACTGAGACAGTGGGGAGCCAGGGAAAGGGGTTGGTTAGAAATCATCCTAAAAATCAGGACAGCATTCTTCCTCCTTACAACTACAATTTTTAGGCTAACTAGCATTTCTTGATATACTAGCCAATAATCAGCAAAACTGTCAGTGTTTAATACTGATATAGCTTTCTAAATAATATGGTTCAGCAATCCAATGAACGAACCCAGTTTTGGACACAAACATCAGTGTTAAATCTCTAAAGGCCTTTAGTTCAAATATTAGAACTAAAACCTCACAAATCTTGACCAGGAAAGATATCTTTCCTAACACCAGCATCAATACCGCACCACAAGCAGCAGTGCTATAGCTGGCATGGCTTGACGTGTATTGATATAAGTATCAGAGGGGTTGCCGTGTTTGCTGCTTTTACAGATCCAGACTAAAAGTCCTGTGTCACCTTATAGACTAACAGACATTTTGGAGCATGAGCATGCATCCGACAAAGTGGGTATTCACCCACGAAAGCTCATGCTCCAAAATGTCTGTTAGTCTACAGGGTGCCACAGGACTCTTTGCTGCTTGTACTGATACCATCTGTCAGTGTGCTGGAGCATCTTATGGTGGAAATATATCAGAGGTCTGCAAAGTGGGCAGGTTGCTGGTCAAGTCAAAAAGAGCTACAGAGGGTTATATTTTCTCTCTCGCTTTCTCACAGACCTGGTCTGTAACTTTAAGGGATCCAGGATCAATTGTAGAGAAGTATAAACTTTACTTCAGTTACTATGACTCATGGCAATACAAAAGGTCAACTACAGAATATATTGGAAATCTACCACAAGGAACAAGCTTCAGAGAATGAGCTTTTTTGAACTTCACCTCTTCACTCCCCTTCGGAATTCAAAGAGTTTCTGTCCCTCTGGAATGGAAAATACTCGGATCACTGTCCCCTATGAAGAAAAAAACCAAGCCTCATTCCTCAATTTAAATACCTGCTTTGTGGTTCTCACTCTAGTCAGCGTGCACAAAGATCAGAGTACCATCATAACTAGTTCATACTGTGCAATTCTTGTCACAATTGCTGCACACCAGATAAGAGTCACTCAACATAAGCCAGTCACATATATCCTTTGGATTTATTTTTAGAGGGTGGAAAAAGCAGAAAGAGGATGGGCTTAAGAGCTGACCTACGAAGTTAAAGAGAAGGAGTTATGCATCAAGGAGGAGCTTTTTCCCTTTCTGAGCATACTTGTAACAGTATTTCTTTTCCTTGTGGAAAGGAAATGCAACTAGCGCTATCTCCTAGGCATGGTACCATGTGATAAAAGAAAATGGTACGCACTTCAGTTTGGTTCTGAGAGATAGCGTAATATTCCAATCTAATACAGAATGAGATGAGCCTGTGCTGATTTGTGCAATTCAGACAGAAGTTGTCAGTCTGTGCCAGATATAGGCTAGTCATTTCTCGCCATTCCACTTTGACTTTTACTGTCTTGTTTCTGTTTTATGATTTTACTTTCCTAATAATACACAAGATAGCTAACTTCCAATAAATATACTTAATCACTGATAGGGGATGTCCCGACTACAGACAATCAGATGTAATGTAGTTATTTAAAAGGCTTGTTACCATTAATAACAATAGCTCCTAATTCAGGGTATTTTAATTATACCAGCCAACCTCTCTTTTTAGTACTTGTGAAACATTTAGGGTACTTTGTAGTGTTTCAAAGTAAGCGCCACTCTGATCCATACAGTCACAACCAAATTAAAACCTACCTTTTCTGATGCTGTGGCAAGTTTAGTGCCATTTGCATCAAAGGTCAATGCAGCCAAGGGACTATCATGAGCTGGGATCATATTAGCAGCTCTCTGCAAGAATAAGCCAATAAAATATAGAACTTAGTATAGTGCAGACAAAAAAAAGTAAAATCAGAACAAAAAAATGCAAGGCTGAATGTTTAAGAGAAACCAAGCAAATGTACGTTATCTTGTTTTAGACCTGATAATATACTGGAATGTACAACTTCACTAAAACATTAATATCACCATTCATAAAAAATGACTGACAGCACAAAAAAGATCTCTTAAGGAAAAAACTAGGGTTGTTACGATTAAAAAAAGTCACAATCATGAGATTAATAAAATAGTCATGATGAATCAGTTTTAATCGCATTATTAAACAATAACAGAATACCAATTTAAATGTATTATAAATATTTTTGGATGTTTTTCTACATTTTCAAATACACTGATTTCAATTACAGCATAGAATACAAAGTGCACAGTGCTTACTTTATATTTTGATTACAAATATTTGCACTGTAAAAAAGAAACAAAAGAAATAACATTTTTCAATTCACCTCATACAAGTACTATAGTGCAATCCCTATCATGAAGGTTCAACTTACAAATGCAGATTTATTTTTTTTACATAACTGCAATTAAAAACAAAAAAAATGTAAAACTTTAGAGCCCGCAAATCGAAGCTTGAAGGGGAATACGAATGAATGATTAGCATATCTGGCATGTAAATACCTTGGAATGCCAGCCACAACAGGGCCATGCAAACGCCTATTCTCATTTTCAGGTGACATTATAAATAAGAAGCAGACAGCATTATTTCCCATACATGAAAAAACTTGTTTGTCTTAGTGATTGGCTGAACAAAATAGGACTGAGTGGACTTCTAAGAGATGAACACTCTTTTGCTTCTCTTTTTTACAGTACAAATATTTAATAAAAATAAAATAAAATAAGCACTGTACACTTTGTATTGCATGCTGTAACTGAAATCAATGTATTTGAAAATTTAGAAAAACATCCAAAAATATTTATAAATAAATTTAAACTGGTATTCTATTTTTGTTTAACAGTGTGATTAATCATGAATTTTTTTAACCTAGTTACTTTATTTTGTGTTAATCGCATGCATTCATTGACAGCCCTGGGAAAAACTATTTCACTCTTGCTTAGTTTTTAATCTATAATGCTCAGCCCTACCCACTAATCAAATGTGGTATTACCCCTTTACTGTGTTCCACTGTTTTCTGTCCAGCTTTAGTAACAGACCAATGACAGTAGAGACCTCCTTCCACAATAATGATCTCAAATATTTGATTTCCATTAACTCCTCTTTGAGCTTATTAAGCCAAGTCTCAAAAAAAAGCACATCTTTAGGTGCCAGTAGTATTGACAAGGACTCTCACCAGATTGATGGTGTCAAAGACTTGCACCTCTCCGATGGCCGCACTTCCTGGGTAGGCCAGATAGCAATTGTCATTGTTTATCGACAAGGCGCACAAGCCTATGAAGGATAAGCAAAAAAGGATTAGAGAGGCAGAGGCCAAAACTTACCCAGAGGTTTAGTTCTATATTCAGATCAAGTTACAAAATATCAAAATTTAACTCAAAGCCAGTGTCCTCAGAAGGGACTAAAATGGAATGGGGGCTGGCCAATCTTGAGGCCAACAGCCACCAATTTAAAGAAGTGATATATCATTTTAAGTCAGAACTAGTAATTCGAAAGGTATAGGAATTGTGATGAAGAGCCAAGAATTTCCTGGGTTCACAGTCAGTGATACCTAAAACATTATTCCTACAGATGCATTGTGCGGTGTGCAATGCAAATTCCGGTGACATCCTGCTCATTATGGTTTCTTCACTGTTTAATTAGGATCAAGTCTGAATAATATCCCTAGGAAATTTTTCACCTGATCAGGAAAATAAGGTACTGGGGAAAAAAAAAAGTTTCACATAGGATGGCAGAGATTTTTCTTTTATTATTTGTGATGGTATGAATGCAAAGAAATACTCAAAAATCCATTTAGTGTCATGCTGCAAGTTCAGCACCCTTTGAATCTGAATATACACAGGGTCTAGCAGCTGAATATACACAGGGTCTAGCAGTTAACTCCCACTGTCAAGAGAGCTCTACACAATTTCCTATAAGAAACAAAGTCACACACAATGAAAGAGACTTTACATTCCATGCGTTTAAAGTTAACTGAGCCCCTAGATAGATATTCACCAGCAGGGTTGGGGGGCGTCTCCCTGATTGTATGCAGCACCTTCATGTCTCGTATGTTATGTATGTACAGAGACTCTTCTAGGCATACTATCAGCCTCTATAGAAAGGGGAGAGGAAAGTAAAGACAAAATTAAATATATTAAAAGGCATTTGTACAATTTCTTACAGATTACCACAACCTGTGTCTAACACATATTAGGTAATTTTCAAACACAAAGGCATAAAGTCTTTGCCCAATTCAGTGCTAGTCATTTCTGAGTTGATGGGAAAAATTAACATTAAGCGGAGACAATCTACACCTTTTTATAAAAGACTGTTCTACACTGAAAATGTATAGGGGCATAGCTACATAATTTAGGCGGTGTAAAAACCCCACACCCTAACTGATTTAACTATAGCAACATAACCTCTAACATAGATGCAGTTATGTTGACAGAAGGTGGCTTCCTTCTGACATAGGTAACTTAGTTCAAGAAGTTGGTTGTTCCTACACAAACATAAAACCACCCTCTGTTGGTGTAGTATGCATCTACACTCTATGATCTATGCCAGTAGAGTCTCTGTAACATAGATATATGCTTATTCTCAGCAATACCCAACAACTGGGTTACTTGCACACCCTGAGATTTAAGGTATATTGTCTAACTAATCAGCCCTCAACCCTACAAAGACAACTTCCACAGTATTTGCCATATAGAAAGTATTAAGTTTAAGGAACTCTTCTGTAGTTCTTGAATCAATTATGGAGAATGATGTCACGGGGGATGTTTCACAACAACATTCATACTCAGACTCTCACACAAATGAAGATGTTAATTGCCTATACCCTTCCAGGGCCAGAAGCAGGAAAGTTAACATTAGCAGTTTCAAACTATTTTCTGGCACCAGAGGGAAACAGAACTTGGCAGGGGCCATATCCCCAGCCTGTCAAGAGACATTTCTACACCCAAACATTACTACTTACCTGTCTATTTAGTTTGACAGCCAGGATTGTATTGGAATAACTGTAGTTGCAAATCTCAGTCCCCTTCTTAAAGTGGCAGACTTTCAGCTTGCGTGGGGCTTTAAGGCTAACTATGGCCACCAAACTACTGGAGAACAGCCTCTCCACAATGCACACATCTTCTGTGTCGGCTAAGGAGTTACAAAAAGGAAAGGGAAGTAAGAAATGCCATGTTAGAGAAAAAGTACCCTACCGACCACAAAAAGACTGAAGCCAATCCACAAGAAGTGAGAACAGACTAATCTTAATTTGTGAACAGAATCCTACACACTGAATTCTGATTTACAAAGCTCCTTCTTCAGATGCCATAGCATTTTACATGTTTGTAAAACGTGAGGGTATTTTTTAAATGGGTTTACCTGTTATTTGTGTAGACATTATTAATAGGATACTGAATGGTTGCATCAAAATCTCATAAAAGGAAAGGATCTTACATTGTGTGATGAACAGTGAAATGAGCAGGTGACTGCCTAGATAAATGCTAGATAAATTAAGTACCCCTGTGTGTGAAAAGCTTTATGATGCCAAGTAACCTGGAATTTATGCACATATCTGCATGCAGACAGAAAAACTATTGTACTCAAGGCAGCTGGTAAATTCGTTGTTTTGAAACTATAAGGGCCACCAGCTCTTCCCATGGCACTTTCATTTTTCTGAGGTCTCATCTGAAAACTGACCAGGCATGATCTCAAATAGCTGTAAAAACTGATATGAGGACTGAGCATCTGGATAATCCACTGAGCCATGGAGAGCAGTGACTCCTTCTCCCTGCTGGATCAATAGTGGCATTTTCTAGGACAGTTCACTGTATATATGCATTTAATATTAAAGTGGAAAGAAGAAATGATTTGTTAAGCACTCTCCTGTTCATATACTTATCAGATGCCTACAGGAGTTCTAGAGGTGTAAATAAATATCTGCTAAAAGCCTGATGTTCCATTATAGACTCAGTCAAGGCAAACTCCTTGAGCCTTCCTGCCTTGATCTATTATTGTAAATCTACCATTTCAAAAATCAATATTTGGATTAGTGCAATGCTGATGCTTGCCAAACAGGAAAACTGCCTGAAAGAACTATTTCTGAGGGCTTCAGAGGCATCTGTTGGTACAGTCAAGCAATTGATACTCTTCTCATCAGCAAAGCCAGAAAGTTGCTTGAAAGACTATCAGTATATTTATCTGTCCAATCTGTCTAGCACAGGGGTCGGCAACCTTTCAGAAGTGGAGTGCAGAGTCTTCATTTATTCACTCTAATTTAAGGTTTCACGTGCCAGTAATACATTTTAATGTTTTTAGAAAGTCTCTTTCTATAAGTCTATAATATATAATTAAACTATTGTTGTATGTAAAGTAAATAAGGTTTTTAAAATGTATAAGAAGCATAATTTAAAATTAAATTAAAATGCAGAGCCCCAGGCAGTGTGAATGCCACTGAAAAGCAGCTCGCGTGTCACCTTCTGCACCCGTGCCATAGGTTGCCTACCTCGGTCTAGCATATGAACACATCCAGTACCCTACACACCTGTCCACTATGAGTGAGCTTTTAGCTAAAATTCATCTAGCTTTTTTAATTTTTTTCCCTTCCCCAATTTTAACTTTAAAAATTTAAAGAGGTCCCTGAGCAAGATGTGCATGTATTCCTCACTTTATGAAACAGTCTTAGTACCACAGCTGCTGTAGGAAGAGTTTATACCAAAGTACTTTTCATTATTAAATGCAACCTTAGTAGATGAAAGATCTTTCAGTTTTAATCAAAACTTGTTAATTGTCTTGTAACAGTTCAAACATGTTTACACAGAAACAAGCTTCCATCCAAAGTATGAGAGAAACATCAAAATAGTTTGTTTAAAGCAGCCTTGTAAAATTCTATTTACCCCCTTTTCTGAGTCAAAGTATGAATGAATGAATCAGCTCCTCCTTCCCCCCATCCTCCCCCCATCCTTCCCCCGCATCCTCCCCTGGCAAACCAAGACCTGGAATGAGGGGGCTGAGAGGTTCGCACTGAACCTGCCACTCCCTCAGGCCTGGGAGTGAGGTTGAAGAACTTCTAGAACACCAGAATTGTCAGGGGCCAGGATACACGTGGAAGTGTCATTCTGCAGAACTGATGTGGGGCTTTACAGAAAGAGTACAAGTGATCGCGGTCAAAAAGGAAATGACCGGAACTTCTGACAGATGGCAGATGCAACAACCATTAAGGGGACCACCTCACACATTACCCCACTCTGTGTGCTCTCAAATGGTCAAAAAAACATTAAGAGCTTAGGTAATTCTTTCACTCTCACAGTGAAGAGCTAAGCGCCTGGAGTGAGACTCCTGAACAGATGGTTCTCTATACAGAAAGGAAGATTTTGTGATGGGCTTTAATGCAGGTAAGCACTTCAAATACCCAGGGTGAACCTCAGTTCCTAGTCTATATTCCTTTGCGTTTCTTCTCACAAGTGATATAATCCCTTCAATGGATGCCAAGTCACACATGCGTGCTACTGAACCTCTAGTCAAATAACTGTCAGGCTATACAATACAAGATCTGTCTGGCTGAACTAGATTAGCAGTATTTTTAGATGCACTAGATTGACTGCTCAGTACTGAAGCAGTTAATCCCATCCACCCTTTTAACCTTTTCTAGTCCTTGTTACTTTCTCTTACCTTAGAAAATTACAGGCCCAGAACACAAATCATACACAAAGCACTTTATGATGTTCAAAATTTTTACAAGTAGTACAAACTTTGAATCAAATACTGTAAAAACAAATTAGCAAATTACTTTGGGGTACAAAATCTGTTTGAGAACATAGGAACAACAGGCAGAACAGTACTGTAAATGGATTTGTTCAATTGAAGGGGTGCCAGTGAAGGGGAAGGGGAGAGGTGTGCTGGAAAAAAAGACATCCATAGTAGAATTACAGCATCATCACTACAGGATGTCAAGTATCAGAGGGGTAGCCGTGTTAGTCTGGATCTGTAAAAGCAGCAGAGAATCCTGTGGCACCTTATAGACTAACAGACATTTTGGAGCGTGAGCTTACGTGGGTGAATACGTCCAAAACGTCTGTTAGTCTATAAGGTACTACAGGATGTAACATCAGAAATTGGAAAGAGCCCAGTGGAGGGAAACAAAAATGATTAGGGGGCTGGAGCACATGACTTATGAGGAGAGGCTGAGGGAATTGGGATTGTTTAGTCTGTAGAAGAGAAGAATGAGGCGGGATTTGATAGCTGCTTTCAACTACCTGAAAGGGGGTTCCAAAGAGGATGGATCTAGACTGGTCTCAGTGGTACCAGTTAACAGAACAAGGAGTAATGGTCTCAAGTTGCAGCGGGGGCGGTTTAGGTTGGATATTAGGCAAAACTTATACCCTAGGAGGGTGATAAAGCACTGGAATGGGTCAACCTGCGGAGGTGGTGGAATCTCCTTCCTTAGGAGTTTTTAAGGTCAGGCTTGACAAAGCCCTGGCTGGGATGATTTAGTTGGGAATGGGTCCTGCTTTGAGCAGGGGGTTGGACTAGATACCTCCTGAGGTCCCTTCCAATCCTGATATTCTATGATTCTAAGACAGGAGCTGGTTAGAACCATCTAGGACTTTAATCATCTGTATTACTATCATGGCTTTCATCCAAGGACATCAAAGCACATTACAAGCATTCACAAAGCCTAACATCTCTAGTATTAGGAGGGGTGAACAGAGCTTGTGACTAACAAAGTCACAGCACAAGTCCATGTTGGGAGCCAGAGTCCCAGTTCCCCTCCTCTAACCACCAGATACACTACTCAAGAGGTGTAGTATGTACTTCGTTAGGCTATGTCTACACTATCACTTCTGCTGGTCGGGAGTGTGAAAAAAACCCCAAACCCCGGACTGTCATAAGTTATACCAATAGAAGCTCTCTCCTATCAGCAGAGCGGCTACTCAAGAGACCTTACAGCTGTGCAACTGCAGGAGTACAGCTATGCTAATGAAAGGTCTCTAGTGCAGACATAGCTTTAGTGATCTACTTAGAGTTTGCACAGTTTAATTCTACAGTAGAAAAAATACAAGAGGTACCCATAGAGGATTTGAATAGCATAGCATAGCATGGACAAATCCATTTAGGACCAGAGTCAACACTGGCTCCATCCAACTTCAACACCAGAGAACCCTAAAATGCATTTCTGCAGGGTTAAGCTACCCTGTGCATAGGGTGTCACTGTGTACAAGTAAAATTACCATTTTGTTAAATCTGTTGCCAAGTCATTAATTTTCTCTCCAGTTATTTAACAAGTAATTATACATACACAATGGAAATATATTGATTTATTCTTTATTGCTTTATTGCAGGAATTGCATGCTCCATGGGTGGAGGTCAAAGCAGGCTAGTTCACAGCAGCTCACCAAGCTATCACTTTTTCTTTTAAAAAAAGCTGCTAAAGCATGGAGTGCAGTGTAGATCTTTATACTCACAAAGAAAGCTTTCAGACTGCGAACAGAGAATCAACTAATGTAGACAGTATAAAACAATCCCAAAGGGTGCTGGGAAGTACTATGCTCCACTGGACAGGGCAGTGTGCTAGGAGTCAGGAGATCTGGTTGCACTGGTGCCGACTTCTGAGATTTCCCCAGGGGTGCTGGACCCCTGCTCCACCCCAGGCCCTGCATTCACTCCTCCCCTTCCCACAAACCCCCACACTGCCTCTTCCTGCCCCTGCTCCACCTCTCCCTCCCCCCCAGCGCCTCCTGCACACTGCTGAACAGCTGATCACGGTGGGCGGGTGGCACTGGGAGGGAGGGGGATGAGTTGATTGTGGCCCACCAGCAGGCGGGACAGCTGGGGAGCAGGGGGAGCAGCTGATCCATGGGACTGCCAGTGAGTGTTGAGCATCCACTATTTTATTTTTCCATGGGTGCTCCATCCCCAGAGCCTATGGATCTAGGTTCTGTGGGAGTTCTGCCAGGGATCTACTGTGTGACATGAGGCATCTCTGTTTCCTGCATCTTTGGTCTGTCTTGTCTATTCAGATAGTGAGTTTTGGGGGAAGTGACTAACTACGTATTTGTACAGGGCCTACTACAGCGGGGAACCCATCTCCACTGATGTCTCTAGGTGGCACAGGAATAAAAAATAATAAGTATTAACTTTTTGTCTTAATGGTATGTTAACTCTGAACTCTATTACTAATTTAGACGTTAACGTTATCAGCTGACGTCCCTGCCTACAGTGCAAGAATGTTCGTACTATGAAAATCTCTGTCTATAGTCTAGCATGAGTGGTATCTCAAATGAGTCAAGCTTAGAAATGTACCCTTTTTTAAAGTATTCAATTCAGCTTCAGTCTGTTGGAAAAAGACAGGGGTGAAGAGAAGGGGATAGGAAGGCTGCAGACATTTCATTGGTTTTGGTGAGGAAAGCAGAAGCTATTAAGCAGCAAGACCTTGAAGTATTCTCTTTTTACAACTTGTCCCTGTAACAAAGAAACTAGGATGCAAAACAATGCCATAATTAGTTTAAAAAACAAACAAAAAAAAGAGTAAGGCTATACTAACTGTGGTCGCCTGTCCTAAGGGCCAGGAAAAATTAAGGCCCCATGAGATCTTTTCCACATAAATCACATCACATTATGCAGTAACAGATTATGGTGGCCAGATAATACCATTTCCTTTGGTGACCTTTCAGTCAGCATTTAGAAAAACAGTGAGACCTGGCTTAGTCTGCCAACCACTCTAAAAAAGTTCCTCCTCCTCCGCCTCCTCCCCCTCCCCCCCCAAAAACACGTTAAAAAAGGGACCTTACTGCATTCATAGATCTGTTCCAGTTTGTCCACAGATGAAAGGGAGAAGAATTTGTAACCTGACTTACTGCCAACAGCGAGGGACCTGCAAAGAGACATCAGATTAGTTCATTAGGAACAGAAACTGAACAGACTGTCAAGAGACTAGAATACAGCAAATTTCAAAACTCTCATTTTGTGATCAGCTCAATGGGAATGGTAGTTAGAAGCTTGACAGAAAAATTAACAGGAGACATTGAATACTCAGGTTCTCTCAGAGAGAAAACCAGATGGTTTCAGCATTTGCCCCAAATGGGAAATCATGTTTCATATTTTTAACAGGGCACACAACAGCCTAATTCAAGCCTGCAACCTGAAGCAATCACACTAGTGATTTCTTCACCCCATTCTGTACCCCAAACAAAAAGCTTTAATTGCTTAAGTAACCTTAACTCTAAATGTAACCCAGTGGAAAAATACATCATTACACTACCACCACCAAAGAGGGCCTGCAAAGGATTTAAAAAAAAGCTTGGGCTCATTTTTCGCTTCTTGACAACATACGAGATTTTTTCCTACAAAGTTTCTGCCAGCTTTTCACCTGAGAAGTTATAGAATGTCAATTCTGGTTTTGCTAAAGGACTCAGAGTCTGAGAGTTGTTAGCTTTCAATATTTCAAGACCCATACCAATCTGCATCTTTAAACACCGGGTTTCTTTCTCCAAAATGCTAGCCACTGATGTTAAACAGATGTTAAGAGCAGAACAAAAAGTTTTAAACAATTTGACTTAAGCCCTTCTCCCTCCCTGCGCTCAGTTTGCACTCTTAGCTCATAATGTCATTTCATTAATTTTCAAGGGTCTTCAAGAACAGGACTTGAATTTTTAATATAAAGAACCCACAGCAGAAAAACCTTTAAAAGGCTCATCTTTCTTTCAGATCTTCTTATACATCATAAAAGAGCAAAAGATGACATGCATGATTTGTCTCTCTTTTCAGATCACTTTTAAAATCACCATTTAAAATAATTTTCCATAAATATCCTACTACCCTTATAGTTCATACATTTCATTAACAATGTGAACATGGGGAAATTCAGTTTGTACATTCCAGCAACCTGAACCCACAAGCCGTACAACTCTTTCAACAGATTTATCACCAAAGCTTGAAAAAGCCACTCAGCTATAAGCCCAAAGACTAAATACCCGTGTCACCATCACTCTAAGCCTGCAGGTCCTTGAAATTTAAATGAACACAGTACACGATATTTTAATTGTTAATGTTTTACAATTAACTTTATCATTAATATTAATTTTAAATGCAACTTACTATGTCTCTTGGGGCTTGTCTACACTACCCACCAGATCAGTGGTCAGCATGGATCCAGCAGGGGGGGAGTGGCAGTGGTCAATTTATCGCGTCTAGTATAGACACCGCGGTAAGTAGATCTAAGTACATCAACTTCAGCTACGCTATCCACGTAGCTTTCCTACTTTAAAGGATTTTAATTAAACCAAAAAACTGCAACAACTATTGCCAAAAAACGGTCACTGCCAACACCTTTAACAGTTTTGTATTTAAGATGTCTGGGAGAGGCAGCAATAGTAAGTCTCTCCAGAATCAATAATATTCTTGTTAAGTGAGATACCTTTCATACAGATACAAGGAGAGTGTAAAAAGTTTAATTTCTTTTTGTTGCCATTGTTCTATGAAAACACACTACATTTACTTTTGACAACATTTAAAATATGTTGGACAAGGAACAGATTGCATCCAATAAGTTTACGGGATTTCTTTAGCCTTTGTAAGGATGAGTCCAGTGAATGTTTATCTGGAGTCCATGAAAGCATCTAAGATTGTAAATTAGAAATGCAATGAGTTCAATTCTTCAGCTGTGTCAGACACCAAGGATTTCCCTTAAACTAGAGGGACGGGATACAAGCATTTGATATAGAAAGGCAATACAAACCTCACTTCACCAAAGCACACAAACATGTAACTAGCTTCAAACAAATGGAGTCACAATGCAGTTACAAGGACCCAGTATGATTTCCCTCAGGGCAGTTTGGTGCTTCCTAGTAACAAGTTTACAGAGAAGTATCTCATATTTAGTATGCAACACCTCAGTAACTTTTTGTATTATATTTATACGTCTTAAATGGGTACTACAGCAGATGGCTGTATCACCATTCCACTGACAGGTCCACACACACACCAGAAAGGGTAATTCTACTTTTGTTCTCATTTGCACCACCTGTTGTTCCTTCCCCCTTAAAAAAAAGGGGGGGAGGGGCCAGCGGCTTTAAATGCTAAAGAAGCAGGATGGATAAAATGATTTAAAAAGATGGATTTTTTTTGATAAAATCCTTTTTGAGGAAAAAACCTATCTAAAGATAGTTTTAATTAAAATACATTATAGCTCAGATATCTCATCATGGAACAGAGATTATAAATTCTAATTCTATAGTATGAGACAATATATTCATGTAATGTTTAAGAAAAGTTTTGTAAATGAGTTTCAATAGTTCATGAATTAGGAACCCAATTTTATGGAGTTCAACGAGCTTCTGTATAGATTATTTAGGTTAATCTTTCTATCTACCAAATGGGACACAGTGCTCAGTCTCAGTCTAGAAGATTCTATCAGAGATGCTTAGTTTTGCAGTTCACAAACTGTGGGTTTGTGTCTCCAGAGATAACATGCTTGTTAACAGCAAAAATCTTTTTAAATAAATATACAGAGGTGAGAAATAACAGACCTCAACCCTATTGTCCCTCTGCAAATTTGCATACACAGAGTCAATCCCTTAGCTAGCTCTCTCTAAAAGACCAAAGTTTCAAAAAGTTCAATGAATAGAAGATTGTTGGGGGTGGAATAGATTTGGACAGGGACAATAAGTCTGGAGACAAATGTGAGAAGAGAGGGACAGGCGGTAGAAACAAAAAGTCTTGACGTCTTTCTAAGTGTAGCCTTCATTGATTTGAGATCTACCAGACCACTCTCTCACTAGAAGAGAAAACCTATAACGGCAGCAGGCCGTAAAAGAGACTCAGTTTGGGAATAAGAACCATTCAAGAAATATATGTTTGATAATGATGTTTTAAAGAACATCACACTAGTGAACTGGTGGAAGTCACTTAAGCGCTTGGATTCACAGACTTTTGAAGTGATAATCTCACTTTTAACAGCAGTAGGTTCTTCTGCGGTGTAGAAAGAATATTTTCTTCCTTTGGACTAATTAATTCCAAATTGAGAAATCGTCTGGGACCTGAAAAAGCAGGAAAGCTTGTTTTTCTTTTCCGATTATGAACAAACAGGAAAATGAAGGTAAAGATGACAGAGTTAGCTGCAGAAGCCAATACTTTAAGTTTCTCATGTTGGCCTGGCTGAGATAGTCAAATAAAATACTTAAAAAAAAAAATTAAATTGACTATTTTAGTTAAACACAATTTTAACAAAAACAAACCTGTTTTTAAAAAAAAATGAATATTCAACTAAATTAAAAAATTCATATGCTTGTTTTGTTAAATTATTATATTTTCTGTTCAAGAAAAAAATCCAGAATACATAATTTTTGTTTTAGGTAAATAAAACAATTTAAATGTTTGTCTAGTGATGTTCTCTTCCTAGCATGGCAAGAAAATCCTCCAAATACTATTGATTAGCCTGTTGAATTGGAGATAGTTCACCTCCCAGTGGCTTCATAAATATCTGCTTCAATTACCTGTGGTAAATGAAATAACCATTAATTCATTTTCTGATATAGCTGTAAAACTAATCTGAAAAGTTTTCAAAATAAATCACTTTAAAAATGTATAGTGTGTACTTTCTAAAAATGAAACCTACATCTATCTTTGATTTGTGAAGGATATGTATTAAGGTTATAACAATCAACAAGAATACACTTTTCTGTAGAAATCCATGATTAAATCAAGTCTTCCTGACTAGTGATTTCAATCAATTTGATTGAAATCAAATCCACCCTGTAAGGAAGTTGACAAAAAACCAAGACACACTGTCCCAAACTGACACATTTCCAGGAAGTCACGGTTAAGGGAGCTCAACTGAAATTTGTGGGTAGGTAACATACTGAGCGGTAAAATAGTTAGGGGAAAAAAAAATAAAATAAAAGTCAGAGCCAGAAGAAGGAAACCATATAGTTGTCCTCTCATCACCAGGTGGGGGCCTGGAGCAGACAACTGTCTTACTGTATCTTTCTGGGTTCACAGTTTGCAAGAAAAGTCACTAAGGGCTCATCTACATGAGAAAAAGTTTCATGAGTAAGTCTGGTATAACTCCCTTTGCGGAGACTCTGGGTACATCCACACAGCAAAAGACCACTCAAGGCAACGAGTCTCAGAACCTGGGTCAACTGATTCAGGCTCAAGCTATGGGGCTAAACATAGCAGTGTAGATGTCTGAGCCTAGGTTGGAGAGCGAGCTCTAAATCCTGGTAAGGGAAGAAGGATTTTCGAACCTGGTCTGTGGCCTGAGCCTGAACTTTTGCACTGCTATTTTTACCCACACAGTGCAAGCCCAATTCAGCTGACCTGGGCTCTGAGACTCGCTGCCACAGGGGATGTGTGTTGTTTTTTTACAGTATAGGTATACCCTCTTATTCAGCAATATGAATGACTTTCAGCTTAGCTTAAACCACTTCCAAAGTGACAAAAAAACCAAACAAGAATAAGGCCCTCGTGTACTGAAATAAGAATGTCCGCATGGGGAATTTCAGTGATATAATTCTACTCGTTTAAATTCACACCCTACCACATACTGGTATAACTTCCCCATGTAGACAAGCCCTCAGAAACCAGAAATCACGGTCTAAATGATCCCATCCCATGGTGAAGACTAATCATTTTGCCAAGCAAAAGAGTAGGATTCCCTCCACTTCCAAATAAAATAATGTAACTATGTGGAAGGGCATAGAATCAATAATCCATTAAGCTGGTGCTCACATGAGCAGCAGCTGCCAAAAAGAGGGTACAGTACAACAGAAATTTAGTTTATGGTTTAGGCATTATGTTCCTTTATTATTGCCAATACTCACAAGTTAGTGTGAATTGAGAGGTTTTTTAAAGCAGTTATTGATTTTAATATAAGTTAAAATTCTCTAATACATTATGCTACACGTTATAGGTGTTTTTCATATATCCTAACTTGGTAGAAGTGTCCTTCATTAGAATTTATTCACGTATATTCTATTTTTTTAATTTTTCAAGTTAATAATAAAATTATGTAATACTGTACACTCTAGTCTACTGTACACTCTAGTCTACTCCGTAATTTGCACATATACAGCAATCTCTCCTCACTTCTCAAAGACAATTTTATAGTATGACTAAAGAGTTCATTACTTTTACAAAATGTAGCTCATTTACTAGCATGCTATGTATGATCATAAATTAATACAATTACATTTGTCAAAGGAATAGAGTATATTTTGGGATGCATCATCCTTTCCGTCCTCATTTTCTCGCTAATTTCAAGATTGTCATTCACAACAAGGGTCCCCATCCTCAGAGATAATCAATTACTTTTAACTATTTCTGGGTGTATACATATATTTTATAGGTCAGTGGCTCTCAAACTAGGGCCTTCACCTGTTCAGGGAAAGCCCCTGGCAGGCTGAGGAAGCGGCGCAGGCCGAGGGACGTGCTGGCCGTCCTTCCTGCAGCCTCCATTGGCCTGCGGCAGCAAACCGCAGCCAGCCGAATCTGCGGACGCAGCAGGTAAACAAACCGGCCCAGCCCGCCAGAGGCTTTCCTTGAACAAGCGGCAGCCCTAGTTTGAGAACCACTGTTATAGGTGATCAGCAAAGGCCTAAGCAAATGACTTGTGTCCTCTCTTGCTTCTACACTACAAATAAGGAAGGCCTTAAAGAGTTTTCTTTTGTCTTTTTTTTCTTTTTTATAAATATGTTCTCTTCCTTTCTTTTTTACATTAGACATTCAGGTCCTGTCTAGCTCAGAAGACATTATCCCAGGGTAAATTTCCCCCCAAAGTCTAACCAGTTGCAGCACAGAAAAGGGTCCAGTAGCCAAAATTTTAATTAAACAAGTTATTAAAATGTAACTGCTTTCCTAATACTACAGCCTCATCTACACTATTGCTCCAATCAGTTTTAAAACTGGTTTGAATTTCTGGAAGAGAATTCCTTAATATAGACAAGGCTTATGATGAAAGAATTAGTAAAATGACAGCCAAAGAAAGAATCAAGAAATGAAAGTTTGTCAATTGAGGAAAGATTTTTAGTCATAACTGTTTTCAAACAAATTATCACTAGTTTAGCTTTAGTGACCAATAAGCATTTTACGGACATCTCATAAATAGTCAAGACCATCATCCTTAAATTAAGATGAGAGTTTATGATACACGAGCTCCAAGACATTTGATAGATCCTGCAGCAAAACCATGGAAGACCAGAATGGACATTCTTGATATTCGTAACGTTTAAACAAATCCTTTCAGGCTCTCTTTATATGTCATAAAGCAACAAAATAAAGGCAAAGTTATTTAAATTTGCAGATTACCTTTAATATGTAATGGCAAGTTTGTATACTTAAACATGTTTGTATAGTTAAATGTGATTGTAACAGCAATTGATGTTTGCTTAAACAGTGAGTATAAAAGATCAAATACTTTCAGAAAGGCTGGATTTGTGTACAAATCAGTCAGTTCCCTATTGTAATTCTGTAGCATTATACTGAACAGTAGAATGGAGGAAGTTGAGACAAAACAAAAATTGAATTCTGAACACAAGCAAAGGACCAGCTCTTCTAATTAGATTTTCAGACTATCAAGAGTATCCCCTTCAATTGCTTACTCTCCCATGACAGCAGAATCAGGAAGTGTTTGACATGTGACTGCCTCTCTCATGTCTGCTCCTGATGACATCAAGGAGACACCAATGGAGTCTGAAGAAAATACCTCTATCCCCCAAATTTTCCTTCTGGCCTTCAACCCTCTTTGGCAAGAAGGAAAGTTAATATAATATGTGAGATCCTGAAGGGCTTTATTTCTTACCTGAAAAATTAAAAATAAAAATTCAAACCTAGATAAATGTTGGCATAATTGTCTGTCCAAATGGAGATATTTTAAAAACAAGAATTACAATTAAGAGCAACAATTTTAGAGAAAAAAATTGGCATTATTATTCAGCTAGTTTAAAAAAAACAAACAAATTTCACACATAGTCTAATGTGAAGTCTTGGCTTTCTAGTACAGATTTGAAATAGCAGAGGCCTCAAATGTTAAGGTACTGCAAAGTATGATTTCCAGACAGTTTCACCAAATTTTGTCACTGCATGTAAATTACACTTTAATTACAAGATTACACACTGTAACTAACCTTAAATTTTCATGTAAAATTTTATACCCTGTGGAAATTCATAAAAGAAACTTAAAACCACAAAAGGAATATATTAATCCGCCCAAAAATAAGCACAAACACTCCCTTCTGAACCTACATATTTAAGATTTTATATTCTGGGATAGGTTATGTTATGCAGCACTAAGATTGCCTGCAAGCTTCCATTACGTAGCAGTGCTAATGCACCAGAATCCTGATATGCAGCCCCCTCCAACCTATCCCAGTCTTTCCTAATCAGAGAATACCAAGTCATGCTGATTTATGCAATGTTAGATATAAAAAGGAAACTGACACATTGAGTGAAAACTATCCCAAAAGGAAGCAGGAGAAAGAATTCTTCTCACTATAGCATCAAAGGTGTGCATGGTATTTTTTAAGACAGAAATCCAAAATTCCAGCACCAAAACATTCCCAATCCAAGACAGACCTTGGGTATTGAATAAAACTAAAGCCATGTGCTCATTTTCTGATAAAAAGCCAAATAAAATCTTCGTGAGTTGTGCCTAAATCACTAGAAGCTACCATGTCACTACACAAGGCACCTGTGAAAGTACTTCTAAAATGCTATTTTCTAAGAAAGAGAATGAAGAGCAGGATACCTGCTTGATTACATCGTGGAACTATGTTTCCTTAAACTGAAAAACATTATGTAACACTACAGCAACTTGTATATTGGCAGTATTCTTTAAAGTCTCAACATTCCAACTTCAGTAAGTATGTACCAAGCGCACCTACAGTAAGGTATGCTTGTATTTGCTGCCTACATAATTAAACAATTGTCCTCCTAATGACAGCTCTTTCCCATCTTCTTCTACCTGTCAATCATTCTTTTCCACAGAAATTTGGAACTGTATTAAATTCAAAATCTTAACTTCTGGATTTTATATGCAAACACTAAAATACAAGTTAATTGAGTGGTGCAGTAAATTTCCAATATCTTCATTCAATCTGAAACAAATCTATTTACTTAATATTTATAACTTTAGACTTGGAACACATCCTGGCTACTAGGCCCCTTATGACATACTGGATCAACATTTCATACAGGAATTGTTTTTTCAACAGAAGCCTTTAAGATCTACTCTTATATACTGAGGATGTTTATTTTTATATTTCCACTTCAAGTTGGGCCAGTTATCAATAAATCTGCTTCCCAATTAAAGAGAGGGATGACTTATTCCACTTCACCTTTCAATGTTTCATAATTTTAATAAGCTTTGCCTTTATTCTCTTTGGTCTGAGCAAAACTTAAAGAGGAAACAGGGCACCAGACATGGGTTTAGGGTTGTGAACATGTGTATTATGAAGATTAGCTGGACTTTTCTTTTCTTTGCAGTTATAGAAATTGACTGACACCATCCTTCAGCAAGTTTGGGGTTCATTTTTAAACCTACAAAAAAAGCCAGGTATGGCAGTACACACAGACTAATTAAAAGATGAAAATTTTGCTAAAAGAAAATGCAGGGGGTATGAAATAGTCACAATTAAGAGGAAATAATTCAGGTCAACTGTAATTCCTAGCTATGATAAACTTTCAGTAACAATGGACCAGAGTGTCTGTTTCTCATAATGGAATTAGTCTCAAAAAGCAGTCTGCAACCAAAGCTTCCTATGCTAAATAAAGTTTCATTAGCAACCAGCTGAACATTTCAAGTACAACTACATAGGCAAAAAATATTGATGTGTAGGGGAAGGCTATCATATTGCTATTTTCTGTTCCTTCACTTGTAAAAGCCTACAAATGCTATTTTGTAGACAAAGTTATCATGAAACAAAGATTTTTCCTCTGCATACAAACTGATGTGGTTTAAAAACAAACTCAGGGGACATTTATAAGAAAAAAAAACAACCTGTTAGAATTAAGAAGAGGAAAGAGTAAAGTTTTTAGGCTTGTCAACTTGGACAGAATATTTTAACTTCAAAAAAAAGTTAGATACTAGTCCTTTAAAATGGTGATAGAAAGAGGTGAAGAAATGATTTCTAGTTCATCCTTTGACTTGATTTACTTAGTGACTGGTATAAAAAGTTGTGTACTTAGCATCAAACAAAAAATGTGCATACTCTGTACACTCAAGTGCATGCCGAGCTGTATAAGGTACACAATATGCTGTCCCAAAAGAAGCTGCAGAAACACATTTAGTTTGAAACAACATACAACAGAAAATTTATGATTCACTTCCAACATGCTCAAGACTATTTTTCTTTCATATTAATAGTTACCCTCCCCCTAAATCCTTTGTTCCAAGTCTATTTATATAGTTTCCCTGCACTATTCTCAATGCAAGTACAACAATCAAGTTCACAGAATATCCTACTCTTCCAGAGGATATCGATGTAGTATTTCCACTCATTTTACAGAGCCACCACAGAGAATTGCCACTGCCTTCACAGTCTCAGTGGGTTTTCTACACTTAACAATACATGCTGAAAAGGGATCAAGAGATTTGAGGATGCTGCAAAGAAAAAAAAAGATTTGGTTTCTTACTTTTCATTTATAGATCTACCAAAGAACAAGTCATTAAAAAATAGCTACTCATGCTTACAACCGGAGATCCTGTGCTCTTATTTTCCAAGATGAACTGCCCTCAATGCCAGATTTCCCTTTGGTTAATCCCCCATAAATCTAATCTCTTAACCATTTACAACAGCGCAATCCTCCTTTACATAATTCATATCACCTCTGCTTTCTCCTGTTACCCATATTTAAATGAAAAGAATTAAACTTCTGTCAGACTTTTCAATGTTATTCTTCGATATGTATGGATTTATTTCTCCCCACCACATCAACCACCAATTTCTGTGGATTTATATTATGCATCCAAAACAGTACTTTACAGCTAAGAAGACTGAGATGCATACACAAAGCTAAAACATTACGTTGCAATGGATACATAATTTGGGAGATAAGTGTGATGTGAAGTGTATTACCACCTGCTAGAAGCCAAAACACACAGAGAAATAAGTGACATTTTTAAGGCGCATGTTGTTCTTTATGAAAAGAGGGTGCCCAAGCACTTTGAGAAAAACAAAACATTGAAGGGAGCATCTGGTAATAAAGTATCTCTGAAAGTTACTGCATATAATTTCAACCCCACAGAGAGAGGGTTAAGGGCAAGTTACCTGAAAATACAACCACAATGAGTTGCAAACCCAAGCCTCACTAACTCCCTGGGGTCCCATCCTTCAGTCTACCCAAAACACTACTTTCTCCTAGAGAATGGGCACCAGAAAGTGAAAAACGGAGAAGCATATCTCAAGGATAACAAAAGAAGAGCACAACCACATCACAGACCAGGCAAACTTTGTGGCATTAAGAGTCAGAGCTTGCTAAACATCCTTACTTGTATGTTACCCTTCAAGACTATATATGACAAACTCGGTCTTATACCTGTACCCGAAACAGATTTACTGTATAGCCACAACAAAGTCATTCAGCCTCTCCGTGCCTCAGTTTCCTCAGCGGTAAAATGAAAATGATAATGACCTAGCTCTGACAAGCACTGCGGGAATGCACCAAAAGCACTTACAGAAGAATTATCTTAGGTGCGGGGGAACTGAAAACAGAAATGCATCCTTCTTGAGCCAAACGGGGGGAAGTGAGTGAGGGGCTCAAAAAAGGGCAAGTATCCTATCCAATGGGGGAGAAGAGCTGGCTGGGGAGTGAGCTGGGTGCTGGAACACTTTGTACAGTGCAGGATCTGAGAGTCACTGAACCACACTTTAAACCCTGTATAAGATGCAAACCACTTCAAGCCAGGGGATGCGTAGCCCCCCCCCCCCCCGCACTCCGGGTGGGGGGTGGCTGTGCTGCCACCCCGTCCCTTCCCAGCAGATCCCATCCCGGCTTAGGGAGCCAGGCAGCTGCGACTAGGACCCCCCTTGCCAACTCCCCCATGCACGGACCCTATCCTCACCCCTCCACTTGCACCANCCCCCCCCCCGCACTCCAGCGCGTATGGGGGTGAGGGCTGTGGAGGGGGCGCACTCCAGCAACAGCCGGGGGGGCGAAGGGGAGCAAGGCCTGACGAGGAAGAGGCCACACTCCAGCAATAGCCTCCCGACGGGTGAGGTGCGCGGGGCAGCACACCCCCGGGGCAGCGGAACAAGGCGGGCCACGCCCCCCGGGGACGAGAAACAGGCCGCGCCGCCCCCTTACCCAGCCCAGGCTCCCGCCGCAGCCGCCCTCCCCCCTCCAGGTCACGCCCGCTGCCAACTACACCCCCGAGCTGCCCCCCCCTTACGTGTTGTCCTGGTTGAAGTTGGCGAAGAGCAGCTGGCCGGAGCCGGCCTCCCCGCTCTGACTGGCCAGGTTCATGGCGCCTCCCTGAGCGGCGGGACCCCCGGCCGGCGGGGAGCTTGGAAGCGCGGACTTAGCCTCAGCGGCGCCGGGCCTCGCTCGACTCCGACCGTCCCCCCATCCCTTCCAGCGCCTTGTTTACGCTCCGGTAGCCGGAGTCTGAGCGCGCCTGCGCCGTCCCGCCCCCATCCCCCATAACCTCTCCATCCACACAGGCGCTGTCGGCTCCCCGCTACCGCCCGGCCACCGTACCTTGGTGCGCATGCGTTTGTATCGCGGTTAAGTTTGAAAACTGCGCATGCGGTAGTGTGGCGCGTCGCTCGAGGGCGGCTGGTCGCTGTCCCGAGCTAAGTGGGCTCTGGCTGGGTCAGTGGATGGAGGGGGGATGTGGCGCGCTGGGGTTTGCTCCCTGCGGACCCTAACGAGTCTGTCAGTTATGGGGGGCACAGCCCCCTACCTCTGTTTCCCTGTCCGCAGCTTAGGGCCGGGGTGGGTGTGTTAATCACCAACGCACGAGGCTCTGCTCTTAGTGGGGCCCCTGGTAACACCTGCTCAGGTGGGTGTCATGGTGGCTGGGATCCCATGACCCGCTGAACAGGTGCTCTGGGTTCTATTTCTGGCTCTGCTACTCACCTGTTTTAGGCAAGTCACTTTGCCTAGGGTGACTGTCCATCCTTTATTTGAAGGGATCCTCCCTTATTTCATTGGCCTCACTCTGGCCCTTCGTTTTCCCTCCCACTCCCTTATATGGTTTTTATGCTCCTGGGGTGGGGCTGTCTCTTCTTGTGTTTGTACTGTGCCTGGCACAATCAGGCTCCAATCTCTGGGACATGGGGAGGGGTTCTAGGCACCACCAGAATACAAGTAATAGAAGCCCATCTGGGTTTCTGACATGCCAGTGAAGAACACTCAGGTGTGTACACACTGGTTTACTGAACTGTGCGATCAGGAATTCATGTTTACAAACACTCCCCCCCCCCCATTTTCTAAATATCTCTGTAGACCTTGCTAAAATTGTGGGAGCAACAGTTTCCCTCAGAGTTAACAGCAGCATTAATAACAAGAGTTAGCTCTTTTATAGCCATTTTCATTTGTAGTCTCAAAGTGCTATACAAAGGACAATAAACATTACTCCCTTTTGCAGATGGGGAAATAAAGGCACAAAAACTTGCCCAAAGTTATGTGATAGTTCAGTTGCAGAGCTAAGGATAGAATTTAGGTATATCAACGCCCGTACTAGCACCTGATCTATTAGACAACAGTGATGCTTTGGCAGAGATCATATATCAGTAAGATGTGGCTTCATTTTCTTGCCATAATAGTATTCACCAGCTCAGCTGCAGCTCTGGAGTCTATCATATTCCTTTGCTCTTTCAGTGGCTTCTATTATGGGCTCATTTCAGTGCCTGAACACTGGTACATTGGCAACCTCTAACATTAAAAAATCATGAGTTAACCCACCAAAAGTCATGATTGAAAATAATAATAATAATAATAATGTTTTAGTTCTTTGTCTTCTGGTTTTTGACCCTTCAGGGTGCACTCGGATGCCATTTTTGACTTTTCTTCCACAATCATGAGGTTTAGAAACTTACTTTTATTAAAAAATGAAACCTGGAATTTTCATGTAATTACTTGTCTCTAGGAGCTAGGTTTTTAAATAAAACATCAAATGTTCTGAGACTCGCAGTTAACTCATGAATGTTGGCAACACTGATACACTGTGGTGAATGCTGCCTTATGAATACCTAAAAACTGAAGGATGTTCTCTTGCTAATGCACAGAACTGGGAGTTAGCAGATCTGAACTGTTTCCCACTCTTGCACACATGTACTTGAGAAAACCACATATGCTCTCAGAGTGTCAGTTTCCCCACCTGAAAATTGACTGGTGATCATAATGCCTATCTTACAGGAGTGTTCTGAGGTTAAACTCATGAAAACTGATAATGTGTCATGAGATCCTCAAAAGGTATGTGCTATATAAGTGCCTGGTATTATTCCACTTCTGTATAGTATGACTGTACAGGATTCACAGTGCAGGCAAGCAACTAGAAAAGGTCATTTGCCTGGTGGGAGATGGAATATTTAATTCAGGCAAGTTCTATCTTCATCACAACCGAACTGAATTAGATACAGGTGAAACAGTGAGATGAAAGAACAAGCTGGAAGAAGCTAGGCTGCAAAAAACTCTTCTCCTACCCACCAGAAGGATTTCTCTGTGGGCACATTCATCAGCAAACAATCCCAACAGATCTGCTTACTGTGCAGCCTCTTACGATAGTAGGAGATTTTCCTGGTGGATCCTGATTGCAGGCTGACCTTCAGCAACAGGAATCAGGGCTAGAGAACAGAAATTGAAGGGACATTTTCCAGTTAGTTTAGACCCACATATTTACATTTTCCAAAACCACACAGCACTGCTCTCACTGTCACTCTGAGGTCATATGTGCAAATGTTATTTTTTAAATAGTTTAATTTTCTTTTAATTTTTTTCAAATATGGCTTATCCAAAGCAACCAGCCCAAATGGTCTACAGCAGCCCAAATACTGTTTAAAGCATGGTTTGATTCTGAAAGGAGACAAGGTACAAATGGCACCTTCTTACTCAATAGATCTTTGTGAATTCAGTGATTATCTGCCACTTCAATGACTCTTACTAGTCCTGAAGAGCATGGCCAGCAGCTAAGGTGGGGCAGCTGGATTCTCTTACTTCATGGGCATCAACATAATTGTTTGCTAAAATCCGCTCAGTTGCTCCTGTGCAGCCCCAGTGATGGCTCCAATTTGGTCTTTTAATTTTGGTGACGTTGCATGTAGGGTGACCAGACAGCAAGTGTGAAAAATCGGGATGGAGCTGGGGGGTAATAGGAGCCTATATAAGAAAAAGACCCAAAAATCGCGACTGTCCCTATAAAATTGGGACATCTAGTCGTCCTAGTTGCATGAGAAGGAAGGAGTCCAACTTGTCTCTTAGATCCTCCAGGGCAGGCACCTTTTTTACTTGTAGACTGAGCAAGTTGGATCTGGAATCAGTGAGAGGTAATGAACAAACAGTTCCAGTGTGTCATTTTGCACAGTCACTTTTCCGAGTAGAAACTGCCCCACAGGTGCTTAAGGAACGTCTTTTTAGACCAGCATGTGGCATATGCTTGGGAGCTGTTTATGGGAAGGCTTTTCATGTTGCATGACTTTAACATCCTCCCAGGAGAGGGAGCACTGACATCAGGTTATCCACAAAGATCCTGCCTTTGGGGAGTTACTGTCCCCGTTCCAGGTAGTCCACTGATGTCAGAAAGTTTTGAAAACCTAGGTGGTAAGTCTGAATTGAAATAAGCTTCATTTATACCTGCAGTTCTACATGCCAAGGTGTGTTAGTGATGAGCAGAAGGAATGATGTTCATAGCCAGATTCAGGGCTGAGTAAGCTGGGCTCTGTGTTCACTTCTGAATCAGGTCTGAAAGCATACAGGATTTCATTCTCAAATCGTGGAAATCTCACAGTACCAGCTGGTCTTCCAACATCTTGAACCAAATCTAGAAAATCACTCCAGCTAGATTTAGATCCAGCCCTGAATCAAAACTGTAGGGGTAGGTTCCAATTTGGAGATAACACCAAACTATGCCCTCAAAACTCAGGGGGTCTAAGGCTCTAGTTTGGATTCATTTATAAAATAAGCTATTTATCTCCTTACTGACACTGAATTCTTGTTGACAGCTGAGCTTAGATCGGGGGTTCTCATGACAAATTGTTTGGCCGCCTCAGGGTGTGGCCTAAGATACTTAATTAGCTTTAGGAAAACCAAATAAATATGCACATATACACATCCAAATCATTGTAATTTATTTACTGTTAGTTACCAAGTCTGTTTTGAAAAGTGATATTAACAGACATACAAGTATCACTTTTCACAGCAGACTTATTCAGCCCCGGCAAGCCTGGGGACAAAGTAAGCCCTGGATGGAGGGTCGGGGGAGGCAGCAGGAGCCAGGGGCGATGGAGGTGGGTGAAGCAGTGGGGGGCTGTAGCCTGAAGCCCCGTGGCCAGAGCCTGAAGCCCCATGGCTGGAGGATGGGGCCCAGGGACAGAACCTGAAGCTGTGTGGCTGGAACCAAAGTCTGAGCCCCACTGCCGCTGAGAAGGTGGGGAACTCACCTGCTGCCTGCTCCTCCAGCATTGTGCCCCAGGTGTCTCCAGAGGGGGCAGGGCCCAACTCATGCTGGCAGTCCCAGCAACCGACACCAAGGCGGTGCACCCAGGAGCACCAGGGAGGAGGAGGGTGGCTACTTTGCCACCTGACCACCCCCCACCCCCATCATAACCCAGGAGGCTGTGGCCATAAGAAAAGTCCTTGGTGGCTGCATTTGAGAAACGTGGGCTTAGATGAAGCTTCTGAGTTTCCAGCGAGGTGCTTGCTTTTGACCCAGTGTTTTCATCTGGGTTAACAAGAGCACAAGGAAGTCGTATGACTTGTCTGAGATCACAAAGTGAGTAAATCATCCAGCTGGGCTTAGAAAATAGGGCTGGGATGTTCAGAAGAAGGAAACCACAACTGGGGCCAGGTTTTCAAAGTACAGCATGTCAGCTGCATGTTGGTTACTGAGTCCTTTCAGAAATATGTCTATTAGTGTCAGAATATTTGGTCACAGGAAAATGGTTACAGGCATCAGGAAAAAGTAGCCATAGGATGCTTTTGAAGAGGCAAGCTTTAATTTGATGTCCAGGCCTACCTAGCCAGGCAGACTTAAAGCAGTATTAAAGACCTTACAGGTTTGGTTTATTGCTCACTGACCTGCTGTCTGCTCTCTGAAGATGGTTTCCTTCCTGCCCCAGCCCAGGTGATTGATTTTACACTGCAAGTCCCCACCACCCCTCTGTCATTCATTTTGATCCACTAAATTCTGCATGCACATGCTGGCAGTGTGTTTAAATGTGCTGGTAACCTGTAGAGCTCTCTTTCTCAATGGCAGCTTCATGTCCTTGCTTGCTTGCTTCTGTAGTATGTATTATTTATCAGCAGTAGCTCTTTGAGATCTCTCAGCTGATCATACCTGTCACCTTGCTTGTTCTTAAGCTATGAGAGCAGTGAGACAAAGCGGAGCAGCTCTGACCTCCTGGGACATGCACGATAACATTCCTGATCAGCAAGACATGTGGCAGGGAAACTGCTGAGCTATTGTCTTTTTCAGTTAGGATTAGTGAGTCAGAGGCAAGGAAATGTCTCCTTTTAAACATAGCCTCAGGACAGTGAGTGTCATTTGGATGGAATGGTTTTAAAATATTTATGGCTTGTATTTTAATAATCTGCCCTTCTATCTCACTTTCCATCCAGGGATTTTGAGTCACTTCACAAGTACTAATTAGATGCGCCTCACAGCACTCGTAGGAGGTGAATAATTAGCATTACCCCCATTTTACAGATAGGGAGAACTGAGGCACAGATTGGTTAAATGACTTGCTTGAGATCACAGAGTGAGCCAGTGGCAGAGATAAAGTCTCCTAACACCCAACCTTACGCTTTATGCACTGTTATTATTATCTATATTACTGTAGCACCTAGAGACATCAGCTAAGATCAGGACCTGATTGTACATAGGGCACTGAATACAGAATAGGAAGCAGTCCCTGCTCTGCAAGGCTGATAGTCTAAATAGATAAGGGTTGGAGGAAAACAGAGGTACAGAGATTTTCCCCAAGCTCACACAGCAGTCTGCAGCAGATAAAGGAATAGAACCATATCTCCTGACCCACCATCTCTTATCCTAGTCACCAGGCCTCTCATGCAGCAGACCATCTTGCCTACATATGACTTTCAAACCCACAAATGAGTATGACTGTGCATAGGGAGGGTGATCTGTGTTTGGCTGGAGGGAAAAAAGTTTCACGAGAGGGTTCATTTCCCCACGTCGTTTTTCTTTACTGTATGGCTCAGACATACAGAAGAAATGGGATAAATAGGCATGTTTCTATGGCTGTACAGACTGAAGTGTGTCTATATACACGATTGATTTGCAAGTATATATACAGCAGGTGTCTTTGCAGTTCTGCTTTATACCACGGGAGGTCACTCAGGCATAGCAGATTGGACAGCAAGTGACAAGGCGGGTGAGGTAATATCTTTTATTGGACCATCTTCTGTTGGTGAGAGAGACAAACTTTCGAGCGAGTGATAGTCTGCAACATGCTGTGTTTTGAATCCTCACAATCCAGGATTCGGGGTGTACAGACTGATGATCAGATCGCCGCTGGGGTAGGCAGGCATATGCTATGTAGGCCAGACAGTATAATAATTTCTCAAGGTCAGAGTTACTCATGACAACTGACAGATTTTTTTCCCAGCTGGGTTTTTATTAACATTACTGTAGATCTGTGTCTAACTGTGCATGCTTTGTTGTTATCTTTATTTAGTGTATGTGTTACACTAGCACCCAGAGACTCCAGTCAGGACTGGCACCCTGTGGTGCTGGGTGCTGTACAAACATAAAATAAAAGGCAGTACCTGCCCCAAGGAGCCTACCATCTAAATATAGTTACCGATGGTCCTATTGTGAGTAGTGGCATGGCTGCCTGGGGACTTGTGGGTATGCTACAGGTGAGGTAATGGCTATGGATGGTCTGTGAGGGCACAAATTTCAATTTACTAGTGATTCCCCCTAACTACAAGGAGGAATAACAGCCTAGAAGAGTCAGGCACAAGCTTTTTCAATTTCAATTAAAAAAAAAAGTCTGGTGAGGCAGGCTGGAAAAATCACAAAGGAAAGCAAAGAGTGGGATTTACACTTCAGTGATCGCTGTCAGGAAAGCAGATGTCCAGACCCGCACATTTTCAGGTGCACCAAGACTAGAGCCAGAAAGAGCCACAGGCATGCAGATGACCCGGGACCATAAATACTCAAGCGCACAGGTGGACAAGACAACAAATAGCTTGTTTTCAGGTTCATCAATGCCCAAGATCACAGATACCCATCTCCCCCTTTGCACTGGCACAATGGCTGAGTGGAGATGGATTTGCTCACATTCCACAGCTGGTCACAATTTAGGACTGAGAATCCAGGGAGATGGGATGGGGTTCAGGAGACTGTTCCCCATTGTAGCTCACATTCCCTCTTGTGGTCCAAGTTTGTTAGCATTCCGAATACTTCTGGACACTCACCTTTTTTCCAAACCTTTGATGGATGGTTCTAAACTGCAACACAGTCTCTTCCTCCTTGCCTTTCTGATTTATAAATTGGTGGTGATTCTCTGCAGCATCCAGAAGCCAGCAGTTTTTGAAATTAGATGCCGTCATGATAGGCACACATTCGAAACAAGGAAAGGTTAAAAAAACTGAATATGTTCTTCTTGAGAGAAGATGACTGAGGGGGCCCTGATAGTCTTCAGATATGTTAAGGGCTGTTAGAAGGAGGATGGGGATCAATTGTATCCCACGTCTACTGAACGTAGGACAAGAAGTAATGTGCTTAATCTGCAACAAGGAAGATTTAGGTTAGATATTAGGGAAAACTTTTTAAATCTGAAGGTAGGTTAGCTCTGGCAGAAACTTCCAAGAGAGGTGGTGGAATCCCCATCACTTGAGGTTTTTAACAATGGATTGGCCAAATACCTGTCAGGGATGGATTCAGTCGATCCTGCCTCAGCACAGGGGGCTGGACTGGAGAACTTCTCAAGGTCCCTTCCAGCCCTACAATTCTTTGATCAGAGGATTCTATGAAATAAAAGAGAGAGACCACCTTGTTCTTTCTGCTTGTGTATTATACCTCTTCCCCCACCCTGTATCTGTCTTGTCTGCTTCTAATCTAAACAGGCCATGGACCTTCTCTTTGTTCTGTATCTTACAGTGCTAGAACTGTGAGGCTTGGGCCAGAACTAGAGCTCTTAGGCACTACGCCAATACCAATAATAATAGACAGAACTAAATAAACACCAGGGAAACAATTCTCCTGTTCTGGGATATCAGTAACTTTCCATAACTTTAGTGGGAGTTACTCATATCTCAGGGGACGTGAGACCCAGCCCCTAGAGCACAAATTCTCTGGGGAAGGTATCGGAACATAGGGCATGGCGGGGGGAGGTGGGTCCATGTGGGCTGGTCTGCCCAGCCCATCTGATCGCTTGACTGGGATGTGGGTAAATTTCTCCATTTCCAGCCCTTGAGACGATATTCAGTTCAATGCAATTATCTGTCCACCAAGAGTCAGATGAAGCTCTAGCTCTGGAGTTATTCTGCAGCATAATTTGTGAGATTTTAGTTGCTATAACAACTGAATTCGTGCCTCAAAAATAGGAACTTATTTTTCCTTCACTTTGCCTTTTGCCCTCAGAACCCAGTCTATTTTGGTCCTGACAATTCATTTCAGGTGTCTCTTGCCAATGAATTCTGCAGCCCCACATGCTGCTCCGCCTGGGGATGGGCTCCCATAGGGACTGCACTTTCAGTTCATTAAGCATTACTTGTCAACGTTTTTTCTTCTCCGAAAATGCCTGTATTATGTCTGATAAAAGGTAAAGGAGCAAATAGACATCACTAAAGAGCCCTGGCAAAAGCTTCTCCACAGTCATGAAGGCTGGAGAAGCAATTTGAAATAAATCTCTAAGTGTGAGCAGCAGACATCTAGGAGCAGTTCTCAGAAATGATCTTAATGCGAGTGTCAGTTTTGGATCTGGGGCCTGGGTACTGTGGTGCTGACTGCTAATGGTAGGAGAAGTAGATCAGAGAGATGCTATGGACTTACCCCTTTCCATTGCCCTCTGACTTGTTCCATCTAAGGGCAAGCTGTAATAAATTTATCCACTCCATCCACTTTGGGCTGTGCAGGGTACAGCTCCAAATGTAGCAAGTGGACAACATGTCAGGGATACCCAGGAGTGCTTTGGGCACTATATCAGAGAGCCCTGAGGAAGCCATGCTACTGAGTCAAATTTTAAAAAGTCCCAAACAGGGCTGGTGCAAGGATGTTTCATGCCCTAGGCGAAACTTCCACTTTGCACCCTCCCCCCGCAGTAGCTCCCCCCCTTCGCCCTGAGGCGACCCCTTGCGGTAGCTCCCCAGCCCCCACCCTCCACGCTGAGCCAAAATGGTTGCACCAGCTCTGGCGTCACCCTAAGTCCAGGTCTGGTCCCAGCAGTGTCTGAAGGGGCTGATGACTACACCCTCTCTGCTCACACACCGCTGCACTCACCTTTCTATTCATCCTGCACCCTTCACCCTGTGCGGTCATGTTGCAACAGCCCCCACTGGCCAGGGAAGCAGGAATTGCAAGATCACCACGAGCTTCAGTCTCTGATGCAGTGCGCACTTCCCCCCATGACTGGCTTAGGACTTTTTAGTGTGTCAGGCAAGCAGTTTCTTGGGCGGACACTTTCCCTATGCCGGACAACCACCTCCGAGCTGCACTCGCTTCCCATGGTAAATGGTTGCACCAGCCCTGATCCCAATCAAGCAAAGAAATGTGCAGAATCATCTCTGCGTATCCCTTTGCTTTATTTTCCTTGATCACTGGCTGTTTCCCATTGGTTCATGCTGGCCCAAGCCTTGACCAACAAAGAAGTACATTCTGGCACAGAAATGAACTCCCCCCTGGAAGCTGTCCTCCTCACATAACTGGATTCTCAAGAAACCTAGCTCTCTTGGCTACACTTCCTGACTGATTGTAGTCAAGGTTCCTGTTGTGATTCAAACAACTGAGATGAGTCTGGGATTTTAGTTAGAGGGAGCTAGGTGACACAGTGGATCAGTGGAAGCCAAGGTTTAAATCTTCCTGATGTCAGCAGTTAAATCAATTTGAAAGTCTTAGCATAGTACTTAGCCCTTAAACTAGTACTGAGTCGCAAAATCACATAGGATTGACTCTCGTTAGCAGACTTCTAAGGGAAGTTTAGGAATAGAATACCGGGGAATCCTGCACGTCAAGACTAAAGCTATGTCTATACTTGGAAGCTAGGAGTGCAATACGCAGCTTGCATAGACATAGTCGTGCTAGTTCCTATCAAGGTAGTGCGCAAAAATTTGTAGTGTAACCACAGGAGCATGGGCTAACCGCCCTGAGTACATACCCACATGGTCCATGCTAGGAGGCCATACCACTTTAATGATACCATTTTCAAACCAGTGTAGTTAAAGCAATGCAAAATCTGTGTGTAGACAAGCCCTTCTATCATTTAAAAACTGGTCATATCCATTTAGATGCCACCTCTACATTTTCAGATGCAAGCTAAACCAATATGAGCCAGGTTTCAGTCAATTTAAGAATGTCCATGCACAAAGCTGCACTGGTTTAACTAGAAGGGTTTAAAATCACACCTTATACGAAGCTTCCTTTTTGGGCCAAATATCACAAGATGGCCTGGTCTACACACAGAATTGCACCACTTGGACTAAAACTGCTCTACAAATTGATTCAGTTAAATGGCTTACATCAAATTTATATATACAACTGGTTTATATCAACTTGCATTCATACATAAGAGCTGAGAGACCTGGTGCCAAATTCTGCTTTGGAGACATCCTTGTACATGGGGGAACTCCACTGGAGGCAATGGGGTTGGGTATAAAAGAGGCACAAGAGGAGAATCTAACCCGTTAACTGTTTTCCTGGAACTTCCCTCCGGCATCAGAGCAAAAGCAGGTCATGTTTCTCCTGATTGGGAGGGTGTGCGCCTTTAAGACCTTGTGCGCCAGCAAAAAGGACCTCTTTTGTTGAATGGAAACACACAAGGCTACTCTCCCTCTAACTCTGCTCAGCCTGGCTCCTTCTGTCTGTGGCAGTTTTCAGCATCTAAGATTTTTAGGGGATGGGGGAAGGAAAGAGATAAGGAGAGGGCCGTTGGATCTTTAGGGAGGAGACTGCCCTATATCTGAACAAACTCCTTTCTTTTCCCTCCGTAACTGCGCAGGAAGGGAGCAGAGCGAGTGGCATGCATTTGTGTGGAAGGCAAATCTCCAGTGCATTCAGCGGAAGAGCATCCATTAATGCACATTATGTGGACTAGTTAGGGGGGAGGAGTAGAGATCCAGAGGGAGGGACAGGCACAGAAGGAAGGGAGAGGCCTTGCATGAAAGGGAGAGTGATGGTGGCAGATAGAGAAGGACAGGAGCTGGGGTTCCCAGTTCTCCAGCAGCACCAATCTGTGCAGAGCCCTGCTTTGCTAACTGTCGCACTGCTTCATCCCCCTGCTCCCACGGGCTGTTTATAAATAGCCCTGGGCTACAGCTGTTGACGTTCGTGCCCTAATAAAAAAGGTGCATTTAGATCAAAAGGGGAGAAACATCCCTCCACCCCCAGCTGAGGCAGCTCAGGGAGAACAGCACCCCCTAGAAGATGCCCTCCAGGATGCCAGGGCAGAAAGGCACCATCTCATCAGCATCTCAGCTTGAGACAGGGAAGGGGGCCCAGCCTGGTCTTGGGGGAAGTGTGAGCCCTGTGCAGAAAAGAGTCACCTCGCCAAAACACCTACATAGGCGAGGAAGGCCCTGCCCTCGCTGGGAGCAAGCAAAGCCAACTAAGGGCTCTAGGTCTGTGGAAGCAGTGAGTGATTCTGCCCATCAGCAGCTGCTCATGCCCCCTTTCCCCCCTGCACTCTGTCTGTCTCTGTCCATCTGTCTGCAGCTCCACCCTCGGCATGCTTTAATTACATTTTAAATTCAAATCTGCTGCTATTTGATCCGCTGGATGTATTTATAGCTCCGCTCAAGCTGGCTGTGTGGATAAGGCAGGTTGGGCAGGTTGCTGTGACATGTGGGGCAGGATGAGATTGCTCACTCGCTTTCTTTCTTTTCCTTCTCCTTATCGGATTATTTTGCAGCAGGACCCACATATCCTCTCTCCCTCCCTCACACACACACTGGCTCTCTCTTAGGTTGCTTTTATTTTTATTGTATTACTCTCTTGTGCAACAGGGGGCGGCAGAAACTAAGGGTGGCCTTGATTTTTCTCTTTAGCATTTTAAACACACACAGAGTGTTTGGGGTAGAGAGAGAGAGAGAGAGAGAGAGAGAGAGATCTGGTCCTTGGTCCTGTGAGTTGCTACCTCTACATGCCTGAGCCAGCAGACAAAGCAAGCACGGATGAAGTTGGTACGGTTACTCCGGGGCTTGCCATTTCCTCCTTGGGTCAGAGGAATCACAGAGACTCCCCTGCCCCCTGTCCACTACTGAGCTGAAAATCCACCTCTGGGATTTAACCTGCTGCTCCTGAATTTCCTCCTCTCCTGTCTGTCTCACTCTGCTTCGTCATCCCACCTTCCCCCTTCTTCAACACTCCCTGGACCAGAGCTGGATTCTGATGGAACTGCCAAGATGTTTATGTCCAGAATCCTGGATTTTCAGAAGACAAGATATGCCAGGTAAAGCCAAGTGGCTATGTTCTTAATTCCTGTAGCTGAACCATTTTGCATTGTATTTTGAAACCCTCCAGGATCCCTCCCAACCTCTGCCCTTCCCTACAGGAAGCTGGGAGTGAATTCCAGGGTGCTGCTTACAGGACAGAGTGAATAAAGCTGACAGTGGGGCTTGAAAGATGTGTAGTTCCTCAGAGCACAGGGCACCTGCAGGGCTGATACTCTTGCTTCGTTTTCCTGGTATAACAAGAATCCTTTGCACTTCCATAGCACCTCTGCAGACCTGAATGAATTCAGGCTCACAACATCCCTGGGAAATAAGTATTACTAGCCCCTTTTCATTAATGGAAAAACTCATGCAAATGTGGCCACTGATTTTGGGGTGTTTCAATATTTGGGTGTCCTCCTCGGGACACTTTGAACCAGGGTCATTCTTTGGAGTTGTGGGTGCTCAGCACCTCTGAAAAATCAGCCCCCTACAAGTGGTGGTAACTTGTTTTAATGGCTCAGGTGTGTTGGGATCCATTATAGTGGCACCTGCTTAAGAGGATACTTGATGAATTGATAGTCCTGGTCAAGAGATGCATAGAAACCACTATACAATGAAACTCAGGGTATCACGCATGTTCAAGAAAGATGAATTCAGACAGGACTAGGTACAGAGAAGGGGTACTAGGCTGATCAGGGGACGAGAGAACCTATCTTTCAAGAGGAGACAAAGAACTTGGCTTGTTGAACCTACCAAAACAAAGGCTTGTTCTCTCAGAATACGTTCAGGAGGAAAACACCAGGCAGGGAGAAGAGCTATTTCAGTTAAAGGACAATGTTGGCATAAGAACAAATGGGTACAAACTGGCCATGAATACCCCAGGATTGAAAATGAGAAGGTTTCTAACCATCAGAGTGAGATCCTTGAACAGCCTTCTACTAGGAAGGGTGAGGGCAAGGAACCTAACTACTTTTAAGGTGGAGCATGATACCTTTTTAAACAGGACAATATGGCAGGGATGCCTGTGCTAGCAGCAGTCGGGCCTTGAAGGCTCAGGAGATCCCTTCCAGTCCCATGTCCTATATTCCTGTGTAAAGTGCAACAGAAAATTAGTGTCGGGCATCTTAGAAGAGGAAATGCAATGTACATCTGAATCATGCATTTCAGGCCTGAAGATAGGCTTAGTGAGTCAAATGGAAAGTATAATAATTTATGTAGTATCATCTGTAGCCAGACATAATGTGATGTTGCAATGGAAAGGCTCTGTGAGAAGGTGTTTGAAAACAGAATTTCTGTAGCGAGTTCAGTGCTGGGGAAAGGCGTCAGACAGATGATAGCCCTTTAAACTGAGTCCTTTATGCACACGACAGGGACACCACAGGCAACAGCTATGCAAAGTTCCCTGCACACAGCTCCTTAGTCTGTATGTCTTAGCCCTGACCTGGACGAAGCACCTCGAGTACAGTTCAGTCTCTGTATCTGTTCAGTCCTTAGCCACTCTCCCAGCTGCTAATGCCAATTCTTGTGGTGGGAGTGGTTTCTGTGATGTGGAGAAAGAGCTGCTGAGTTGACAAATTCCAAATGGTTATCAGATTTCTATTGAAAAGCCACTTTCCTAGTCCGTTTGTCTTAGGAACTGAGTTTGAAGCTGACATACACAAATCCTGAATGAAGACTCTCTTCTCATTCTTTAGATGCCTATGTAAATACCATGTGTTCCTAATGAAGAACCCTTTTGCAATTGTACTGTTCTCCCTATATACGTGTGGGAAAATGGGTGAGTTACAGGGAAATTGTGGGCAATGCATCGTAAAAGTGTCCAGGACAGATCCTTTTTTAATAACCAAGAGAATGCAGAAGTTTGGGTTTTTTTACAAAATGCAATAGGAAAGTGATCAGATCAATTAAATGATGTAGATTTTCTAGGCATCGAACCAAAGTACATTTTGGAAGCCACTGGAACGAGACCTCTTTAGAAAGTCCCTCTCTGTCTAGTTAGAGAATCTGATCTGCTAGATGTAACTGAATGCACTTTTTGTGCAATAAGTTTTGCATGTTGAATACGTTGCTAAGAGCCCATTGTTAGGACTGGAATACAAGGGGAAGTGAGTAGAATGAGGCTTACTCACTGAAAATAGGTGCAAGGCTCCTCTCTGTCTTCTCTTTGTCTTCTCTGGGATGCAGAGACTGGATCTGGGAGCTGAGGAATCAGCCCATATGAGCAGCATTGTACTTTTTTGCATGTTAAGATGAAGCTTCTCCCACGTTAACCCAAGGACCTGGCTTTTGTTTTTCAAAGTCTTTTTGCTGAAGTCTTTGGATAGTTCTTCATGGAGCACAAATGATAAAAATATGTCACAGTGACTAGCTGAGTGCTAGAACTGGGCAGTGCCGTGCTGAGCAGGAGACCTGAGTCTGATTGCCTGGATTAGCAAGAGATGGAAGGGCTGGGGACTAGAAAAGGAAAGCATTGTTCTTCAGGGATTTAAGGGTAGTGACCACTCTCAGTACATTGATTGGTGTTGAAAGGGAGTTCTCCAGCCATTGCTCCTTGGCTGGGAGTTGGAATCTGAGTTGGGGGATTTATGGAGAAGGGGGCTTAAAGTGCAAAAAAGGCCAGATTATACCTCCCCACCATGTATATCTCAATGGGAAGAGAGTGACCTCACAGAGTTTCCTTGAATTTTTCCCCAGGATGATCGTGGAGGAAGCAAGAGATGCAGCCTCCCAGTCCCAGGGATGGGAATTGCTCTTTCCCCAGAGGGCCAGCCCCTCTGCAGCTCTTTTATCCCCTAACCCCTCCTTGCAGCATGGCTCCGGTTGGTGCTATTGTGCCCTCGGACTGGCTACCCACATATGCAGACATGGAGGCTGAGTTACCAGTGCTTCAAGCAGGTACCCATTGTTCATGGAAGAAAGATGCCATGGAGAGCGTCTGCTCCCTTGTACATCTTGTTCCTTTTGCTGTGTGGTTTGTGAGATGGGAGGAACATGCTAAGGAATTATGATCCATAGGGTTCTGCTACCTTGTCCTTGTATAAGCAACGGGCAGTCTGGGGCCCAAAGAGAGACTGGTGGGGATCCTTTGAAAGCCCTTGCTCTGCCAGACCCACACATTATAAAGAAGACCATATCTTCACACACACGTGTATTTCATAAGCTCCCGCTGCCATATCAAGATAGCAGGGGACATGCCATGTTTTCCATCATCAACAGGTGTATACAGTTTCAGGCTGTGCGCCAGAGAGGAGCATTGTGAAACAGAGAGGAAAGTTTCCCAAGACCCTGAGAGTGAAGCCAGCAGGGAGATGCGCTTGCTGTGCATTTGAAAAGGAAGCAGAATCTCCATCCCCTGACAGGTAGCCATCTGCAGGAGCATGCCACCAGGTTCAGCATTTCACTGTCACTTTTGCTTTTGTCACATGGCAAAGGTACATCCTTATCAAGTCTGATCCTGGGAGGTTGCTGAGAGGCATCAACTCCTCTGAAGTCAATGAGAACCGAGGGGACTCAGCCTGCAGGATCAGTCCCTTGACTCGTGAAGTTTATCTACAGCTTAGCAGAGATGAAGCCCAAGGAGGAATGGGGTCAGATGTCCATGACCTAGAAAGTGATGCCAGGTTGGTTCCCTTTGTTGGCTCCTGGACTTCTTTCCCATAATCTTTTCTGCACCAGGCATGACAGCTGTGGTGCCAGGCTTCTCCGGCAGCTTTCCCATTTCACCAGCCAAATGCCTTGGCCGTAAGCAGCCAGAGCCTGACACCTTGTGTGATTAGCCGGGAGCTGGGTTTGGAGCAGGCCAAGCACTACTGTAAGATAAAGCATGCACAGCCGAATGGGAAGCATGCTGTAGTGGCACATGGAAGCTCAGCACAGGGAATTGCCCTTAACGGCCAGATTCTGCCACCCTGAAAGGATTGGAAAACGTGTCTTAGAGTGAAAAACTCAAGCAGCTCAATCTGTTTGGCTTAACAAAGAGAGGTTAAGGGGTGACTTGATCACAGTCTATAAGTATCTAAATGGAGAACGGAAATTTGATAATGGGCTTTTCAGTCTAGCAGACAAAGATCCAATGGCTGGAAGCTAAAGCTAGATCCATTTAGACTAGAAATAAGGTGCCATTTTTTTAACTGTCAGTGTAAGTAACAGTTGGAACAGTTTAGCAAGGGGTGTGGTGGATTCTCCATCACTGGACGTTTTAAACTCAAGACTACATGTGTTTTTTTAAAGCTATGCTCTAGTTCAAACTGGAATTAACTCAGGGAAGTCTGATGGCCTCTGCTGATGATCACAGTGGTCCTTTCAGACTTGATAATCTATTAATTTTATTCCATATGCAAGCCCATTGATTGCAACGGGACCATTCCTGAAGTAAGACACCACTTACTCAGCACAAGTAATGGGGGCAGAATTGGTCCTATGGTAGGGAGAAGAAGCCAAGAGTACCAGTCACAAGGTCTGTGCCAGGACCAGTAAACATGGGAGTGATAGGCAACTCATTGGCGTATCTCACTCAGGAAGGTATAGAAATAGGTGCAGGTATAGCTTGGCCTCTCAGGAAGGCATTAGAGGCATCTTGATACAGCTTGGAGGAGGGTGGGAAACTTTCACTCTTGTGGAGTGAAAATAGCATAAATTCTTGATCTCATAAGAGGAATCTGGAACTGATCCTTTTTTGGTTTCTTTTTTTTTTTTCTTTTTTGATTCAAGAGAACCAAGGAAGGAAGAGATTAATGTCAGATGGTCATCAATAAATGCACTGGAAAAATAGCCAGATGAAAGACCTTAAGCAATGAGAATTAGATGAAAGAAAGCGATCAGTGTGGGCGTGTTTTATGAACTGTCGGATAAGATGGGAGAATGTTCCCTGCTCAGGGGGCAAGAATGTTGCCCAAGATTTATCCAGGATTGGCTTACTTCTAAATGTTAAATGACCTCAGAAAGAGAAGAAAGATGGGAAGAAAGAAAGAATTTGAAGAAAGTATATAAATAACAGCAGCGGAGAAGAAACTGAATTTGATTCCATTCCATGAGCAAGAAAGTCCTTTATTCTCAGGTAGTGTCATTCAGCCAGATCATTTGTATAAACAGGCCCCTTAGAAAGTGTCTTCTGCTTTATTCCAGTTTTCCACAAGAGCTGCCCCTTTGGCACTAGCATGTCAGGCCCTAGGACAATCTGACTGGAGGGCTCCCAAGGAAGGCTGAGCACTGTAGATTGAAAATGGCTCTCACAATATAATGGAAAGCCAGCTTCAGTTTGAGACACTGCTTGTGGCTGTGCATGTGAGAGAAAGAGAGAGAGGAGAGGTGGGGGCTGCAAAAGCATCTCAACTGTAAAAACTTCCCCTCTGTCATTTGTAACTTGGTGCTGCTCCGTAGAGTGTAACATCCATCTTTGAGAACAATCAGCTTCTACGCAAGGGGCCTGATTCACCTATGACGTAAATGTCAGTGTCAGTTACACCCTAGGTGAAAGCAGATCAGATTCCACCTGCTTTATCTTACCACCTCCGCTGAGTTGCTTTTTCCTGCTACGCTCCCAGTCCGATACCTCGACATATCAATTACACTTGTTTTGCACACCCACTGAATGGCAAATAAGTGCACGTTACTCTTCTTTGCCATTGACATGTGTTTCCCCAACTCATTTACACTCAACGTGTAATTTACCCCTCCAGCCACCTCACTGCTTCATTTGACCCAGAGGCTCCCATGGATATTGCACCTGCTTCTTTCACTGAGTTTGAGTGAGGTCCAAAGACTTTGTTATTATTTATTAATGTTGTTGCTGATTTTCAGTAAAACATGGATTCTTTCTACACAGCTAGGCCAAGGACAAATCCTAGCTCCTCTCCCTTTGGGCACACAAAAGCACTTTCTTTACTATGGTAATCAAGAAACAGAATGTAAAGGAAACACGATAAAAAGCAACTTGAGTGCAGACTCTTTCAACAGATCTAGAGCACGGGTACATAGGGGGAACCGCATGCTGCAGATGGGCAGAATCATACTAATTACCTGACACAGGTTCAAGATTTAATTTATTCAGGTAAAAGGCCCCAGATTTTATTCAGTTTGTCTGTTCTTGCCCTGGGCACGTAAGCACAGAATAACAATGAAAACAGAAGCTGCAATGAAAGATGCCAATTAAATTTCCCAACAAGGAAGCTATATTTGGAGGCAGGGGTGTTGGAATAATTTGTATAGTGGGGGTGCTGAGAGCCATTGAACCAAACTGTAAACCCTGTATATAATAGAAACCACTTCACACCAGAGGGTGAGCAGCACCCCTAGTTCCAGCACTTATGTTTGGAGATGAATACTTAATATACCTAAGGGCCAAAATCTGCCCTCAGATATCCATTCATCCATAGACTTCACTAGGAATTGTGTAAAATGTATCCAAGCGCAGAACTTGAACACAGCTAGAATCTGCTGCCTAGCCAGTAAATGCACAGATCCAAGTACAGTGCATAATGACAAAGAGGTACAGACATGGGTCAGAGACGTACATGGATTCCATACAATAGGACGAAAAGAGAAAGGATGGCAGCACATGGGTAAATTTCACCTTTAGATTGCTTTGTTCAAATCCAGCCCAGCTTGGTGATGACTGAAAGTCCTTGTCATCCAGTGAAATGAGTTTGATGGGCTTCTGTATCGTTCCTGCAGGGTAGGTGCACACATCACAAACATAACCATTGTAATTGTCACCATGTAGCACCAGGATGGGCTCTGAAGAATGAACTACCCTCATACCTCCAGAAGTAATCCCTCTAAGTCAGTGGTGAGGTAACATGGGAGCTCTTGCATTAACTCTGCCCATGTGTAATGGAGGCCCTCAACCTTAGAGCACCCCCTAGAGGTCCAATGTAGCACCGCCATTGCTTCTCAACCTGTTTCTCTGAGTGAGGATTTTAGTAAGTCTGGTGAGGCTTGCCACTGCACTCCATCAGGGATCTAGTTTTATTCAGTTCGAAAAGGCAGAGTGTCACACACCTAGGACTGCTCCCCAGCATCTCTAGCTGAAGGAAGGAGGGGATGAGTCAACCCTAATCATGTCCAAGAGGTCCCTTACCAGTGAGGCCTTCATGACCCAGAACCCTTTTCTGAAGTCAGGGGCCTCTTGTCACTAACCGGGAGAGGGTCTTTCCTCCAGGGTCCAGTTCCCCATGGAGGCCAAATCTCAGGACAGAATATAATTCCTCTTTCCCCAGGCCTTCTGCTGTTGCCTGGTGAAGTCTTTCATGGGAGCTAGATTTCTCTGAGATGTAGCTTTCAGAATCCCTTCCTTTCAGAAAGTCTCCTCCCAGGAGCATTCTTTCTTGGTTTCCTTTGCCTATGGGCCCGCCTCACCAGCTTCCCCTGAGAAGCCTTCTCCGTATGTTCTGGGAACTGTTCCTCCTCCCAGCAGCCTCTGTTTCTCTAGGGTAGGCTCCCTGTGCATCGCTTCCATTTATCTTACCTAGGTGCTTCTCTGCCTAATTACCTGCCTCCCAGCAGTTCAAAGAGTGAGACAGTCATAGGTGAACCTGAGCTTCCTCATTCCTCCTTGTGGAGCCAGTCAGAGGTTGGCTGGGCCCGTGGCCCACTTAGAGGGCCAGCTACTCTTAAGCTTGATGGTATGTCTGATCTATCAGTCCCTAGCATATCTATATCACACCTTTTACCATCACTAAAAGAAGAGACCCCAAACTCCATAATTAGCACAGTAAGACCAGAAATGGTGGGGAAATGAAGTATGAGGTTAAGCGAGATCCAAAATGCGGAGAGAACAGTGCTGCCTGTCCTACGTCTGGAGTATCTTTCTTTGTCGAACCATGGTGGAACAACTGCTCTGCAGTCAGACTCATCCATTTTGCTTGAACTGCAGGTGGTCCGGCAAGTTTTGTCCCAGGCTGCCTAGCAAATAAATCTTGATATGTCTGAGTATGTGCAGTTGGCTTACACCAGCTCAGACGTGCCCTCCGAAGGACCTTAAATGCCTTGCGCAGCTGTTTTCTTTTTTTCCCCTTAACCCATGTCGGACAAATCTATGGGAGTGAAATGATTTAAAAATTGATGTGGTTCATCACACCGAGTACAGAGCTGCTCGAAAGGTTAATAACACCACAGATAAGTGCTTATCGGAGTCAAGCCTGTGTCCCCGCCTTCCCTTCCCACGGCGAGATTCTGCCTCTATGTGGACAATAAGCAATCCCACTAAAATCAGTGGGGCTATTTGGAGAGTAAGGTGCTGTAAGAGGCTGGGCTGCTCCTTTAAGGACAAGTGGCCAGAGAGCCAGACAGCCCTGCTGCATTAGCAGAGCCAGGTGGGAAAGGATCAGGTGATCCCTACAAAGGGCTCAGAGTGAGAGGGCTCAGTTGGAGGAGAACTGCAGGCGGGAGGTTGGCTTCTGGGACTAGCCCTGGAGCAGAGAGTGGTGCAGAATGCAAGGCTTCTGGGCCCCCGCAGCCTGGGTTGGGGACAGGGGTAGCTTTGTTCTGTGTTATTTTGTGAGCTTCCCTTTGAATTAATAAACCATGCCCCGAGGGAAGGCCTGAAAGAGACTTGGATATGATAGTAGCTCATCCTGGGCTGGGGAGACAGGCTGGCACTCAGCAGCCTCCAGGCAGTAGTTTATGAGAGTGGCAGGAGTGTGAAATGGCCCATAGTAACAAACCCCTGATGAAAGCAAAGAGCAGTCTGATCTCACTGAGTAAATAGCTCTAGCAGAGTTCATTTGTGCCTCAATTTTGGCTCAAGGGCAAACAAAGTATCATCTTAATATACAATGCATCCTCTCTGGGGAGTATGTCCTGTCCTGGCAGGGAGATAGACTCAGGCGTCCAATAGATCCCTTCTATCTCTAACAGCAGTCCTGGACACATTGGCGCTGCACAGTGCCCCTGTAACTCCCCTGCACTCACTGATACAATGCACAAGGAATTACAAAACTGTTGACCAGTGGGGGATGCCCATGAGTGAGGAGACAGACCTTTCCCAGAGTCGCTAGCCTAGGGGTTGGCAACCTTTCAGAAGTGCTGTGCTGAGTCTCCATTTATTCACTCTAATTTAAGATTCCGCGTGCCGGTCATACATTTTAACGTTTTCAGGAGGTCTCTTTATACAAGTCTATAATATAGAACTAAACTATTGTTGTATGTAAAGTAAATAAGGTTTTAAAAATGTTTAAGAAGCTTCATTTAAAATTAAATTAAAATGCAGAGCCCCCCCAGACCAGTGGCCAGGACCCAGGCAGTGTGAATACCACTGAAAATCAGCTCGGCACGCGTGCCATAAGTTGTCTACCCTTAGTACCCATAGTACCCTAGACTATGAAACTGAGCCCTGCAAGAGATAAGAATGACCACAGGCCTCACTGAGCTTACAGCTAAATGTAAAACTTGTTTCCCTGACTTGGCCGTCACTCAGTAATTTCAACACGCACACACAAGGAAACAAACTAAAATCTATGAACTAAATACTTCTACAGACAGGAGAGAAGGGTGTTATTTTTATTTGGAATTCTTGCAAGGTGTTCAGCTCCAACCGCCAAAGGGGTGTCCTATAAGTTAATCAGTAGAGATGGGCCGGAACCAAACCTCAGATCCAAGCATCCAAATGTCAGGAAAGTTTGGATCCAGATCTACATCCAGCTCCAAAGTTCACTGCTCAGGCTCATCTCCGGCAATTAAAGGGTTTTATGCTTGGACTGACAGACAGGGTCAGATAGTGAAATGAGATTTAAATCATTATCTTCATTCTTGACTGGCTACACTGCACTGCCCATCTCTAGTAAAGAACATTATCTGAGAAAACCTAACGCTAGAGATGGTCAATCTGTAACCAATAACATGCATTAAAAGCACAGCTAGTGAGTAGTTTGCAAACCAGTCATGATCTTCAGATGTTTTGGTTGTTCATAAATATTCACTGAATAATCTGGATAGCTTGATATTATAATTTATATTGCAGTAGCATATAGAAACCCCAGGGCCCTGTTGCACAAGAAGCTATGCATATGTATAAGGAGAGGCTGTCTCTACTCAAAAAGCTTATTATTTAAACTACTGAGTAGAAGTGACTTGCCCAAGGTCAGATGGTATCTCAGCAGCAGCACTGGGACGAGAACCAAGGTCACCTGACGGCTAAGCCAAGGCTCTAGCCACTAGACCATACTGCCTCCCACGAGGTGTTTGTTTCGACTATACACCAAAGCAGCCTGGAGCATCTGATGGCTAAAGAAACTGGCATGTGCTTATTCAGGGACTTTGAAATAGGTGCTGTGCCTGTGGTTCCTTTTAGAGTTTTGTGGATCCATTAACAGTCTGGACCGAGAGTGTTAAACAGGGCAAGGTGTCTGTTACACGCTTTATTGAGGTGATGGGCCAGATTCTCTGATCCAGAAGAGCTGTGCTCTCTGGATAAACATGGCAGTGGGGAGTAGATGTATGTTCGGACCGTCTTTGTAGTCCCTATATCCTGTGGCTAGCCCGGACTAGTCCCTGACATTAGAGCAGTGCGAAGGCTGCTGTAACTTATTCCAGTACCCCATGACTCCAAGGAGCCATTCCAGCAGCCATTGTTGGTGTACAGTGATGCTCCAGCCTTATGCCCTTTACTCCTGTCATGTCCTTCATGCCAGAAACTGCAATGAGAGTAGCATAATGCCATTAGGCCAGCACTTTGTCATGTAGGAATCCTCTTTGCATTCGGGTAGCCAGCTCAGATGGCCTTCTGGCTGCCAGAGAGGCACATACTAAGCAGAGTAATGGTCAGAATTTCTCACAGTAACTACCTCTACAATGCTACCTTAGTTTCTAGCATCTGGGCACGTAGTATTGTATTTGCTCCCTGACTGGTTGATCAAAACATTTTAAACATGCAAATAACGAATAATGCATGTTGGGGGCATTCTTGCTAAAATTTGCAAAACACTTGGGATTCGCCAGCATTTTTGTGAGTAAGCAACTGTTGTCAGAAAGCTCACCAATAGCGACGGAAAGAGCAGCAATTTAATCTCCAGACATGTTCACTAATCCATTGCTTTAAAAAATGATTTGCTACTATCCCAGTATAGGAACTGTCATGTAAGAGTTTGAGTTATCATAGAAATAAATGCTATAAAATGTGCTGGAAAAGATATAGATCTACAGATATGGCGGGAATCTTCAAAGGCACGTTACTTGGCAGATAGGTATTAGTTATCGTACTTCAGAGGGGTTAGGGTACCTATCCACTCACTAAATCCCAGCCTTCTATATACAGATTTGTGTGTGTGTGTGTACATTGTATGTGTAAGGTTGCCAACTTTCTAGCTGCACAAAAATGAACACCCTACCCCTGCCTCTTCCCCCCACCGCTCACTACATTCCCCCTCCCTCGGTGACTCACTCTCCCCTACCCTCACTCACTGTCACTGGGCTGGGTGGGGGGTTAGGATGACAGAGGGGGTGAGGGCTCTTACTAGGGGTGCGGGCTCCAGGCAGGGGCCAGAAATGAGAGGTTCATGGTGCTTGAGGGGGCTTCAGGCTGGGGTAGGGAGTTGGGGTGCAGAAGAGGGTGAGGGCTCCTGCTGGGGGTGGGGCTGGGGATGAAGGGTTAGGGTGCAGGAGGGGACTCCAGGCTGGGGTGGGACATAGACAGAGGTAAAGGGACTGAGGCCACAGCTGGAAGTGAGTATGGGGCAAGGAGTGGAGCCCCAGTAGGGGCCAGCAGCCAAGATCCCACACGTAAGGCCAAGAGCAGAGCCCCAGCCATGCAGACAAGCACGGGGCCCCGGGCATGGGGCCAGCAGCCGGGCCCCAGGAGCAGAGCCCCAGGAGCAGAGGCCTGGGAGCGGGGGTGGGGCCAGCTTGGGGACCCGAGCCCCTCCCCCCCACAGGTGAGGTGAGAGGTTGGGGGGTAGAGGGCCAGGAGCAGGGCATAGGTGTGGGAAGCACCCCCCACGGCCCTACTTCCCGTGCCGATGCTGGCACCGTGCTGCACGTGCCCTGGAAGCAGCAAACAGCCAGGAGGTCCTGGTCCTAGGTGGGGGGGGCAGAGAATCCATGTGCTGCTTTTGCTCACAGGCATCGCTCCCCCACTTCCCGGCCAATGGAAGTGCAGAGCTGGTGCTCAGGGCAGGGGCAGTACGCGGAGCCCCACGGCTCCCCTGCGTAGGAGCCTGACCTGCTGTCTGCTTCCGGGGCACAGCGTGGTGCCAGCCAGGACATGTAGGGACTAGCCTGCCTTATCACCACAGCACCACCGACCGGACTTTAGAAGATTACAGGTCAAAAGCGTAGCATGAGCCAGGGTCCAGCTTACAGGAATTCACTCAGCGGACAGGCACCGTGGCTTGAATACACACAAACAGTGCTCAAGCCTGGGATTTTGGTCCTGGGACTCTCCTGTGTTAGCACAGGACGTGTGGTCTTGATCATTGCTTAGGCGAGAGCTGGGGAAGAGAGGATGACTTGCTGTAGATAGGGGAGACTGGGAAGCCAGGAGGGGCAGAGACATAGGGTTGTCAACATATTTCAAAATTAAGGGACTGTTTTCTTAGCACTCTTACCCCAGTATTATTATTATCATCATCATTCTTATTAATAATAACACTAAGCAGTATTCACCTACCCCACATACCCCGGGGTATTTCTTGCTGCTTTTTGCAGCACTCAGCAACTCCCAATGTTGTTGCACCGAGATGAAGCAGTATGGGACCTCCCTTGTAATAAGGCCAGAGAGGGACTTCCTGGCATTGGTGATATCATCTGTCAGAGGCCATTACTTTCTCTATCTCTTGCTTCATAATGAGACACTGTCACTCCGCTGATTGGGGCTGGATTTATTTGTCAGTTCCATTATGATTTCTGGAGTGAGTGTGATGGATGATTGTCAGGAAAGAGGCCAAAGAATAATCCTCTTTATTAGTTCTGAAGAACCTGGAGGGCTGCTGGGTGTTGGCCGGGGGAGGGGCAGTCAGTACTAGTTTGCTCTGGCTGAAAGCTCAGGGGATGAAATTAAAGATGGACCAAAATGAGAGAATCTAGATGTTCACCACCAGTTTGAAGTGGTTGCCTTTGGGGTCCTTGCCAAATGGCAACTCACCTGCTGCCCACTCATGTGACTTTTCCAGACCTCTCTAGCCCGCCACGTTGTGGTGTTCAGTAACCACTCCCAGCTGAGTTGTCAGAGAGAACAAGATGCATTTGTCCTCCTGGCAAGTGCTCTAGTCCCATCTCTCACCAAGAGATTTTTCTAGCCACCTGCAGCCTGGAGAACCATGTGCAAGAGAGGTTTTATGAGCGCTTTGCGGGGAAGCGGGGGGGGACTGGTTAACTCTCACATGGCTTCCCCACAGGTGTATAATGTGTGCATCCCAAGCTTTATATCACACTAATCACCTCTGAATAGGAATACACCTAGTTCTCATATAACACTTTTCATCACTAGACCTCAAAGCATGTTACAAAGAAAGTCAGCATCATTACCCTCCTTTTCAGATGGGGAAACTGAGGTACAGAAATGTGAAGTGACTTGGCCACAGTCACCCAGGAGGTCAGTGCAGAGCAGTCCCCTGAGTTCCTATCCAATGCCCTGCCCACTGAACCACATTCCCTCATACTGTTTGCTCTTGGTCCACCTCATGTGTATATATTTAAATGGAGGTTTTGTCAGCATAAATCTGAGATGGACACACTATACACTAGTGGGGGAGCCATGTCTGAGTGGTGCAGTTCCTCCCACAAAAGTGCATATAAACCTTTACCTCACATGCCATGATGTGTTCCGTATATGCCTCGGGGAGTGTGTGAAATCTCAGTGCTTCAGATCCAGGAGCCTCAGATCATCCACCTGAGTCTTCAAGCTCCCAGAGGCTCTCACGCCCCACCTAACATCTAAAATCTGGTTTTAACCCACTTTCCTTTCTACCCTGCACACAGCGAGAGCCAGAAAGCAGCTCACAGGTGTGCATGATGCTCACAGCATCCTCATTCTTGGATGACATGGAGTAAAAACACAGCAGGAGAGCGGGGATGAATATGGGAAGTCAGCTCTGGATTTTCCTTTGATTCTGCAGGACAAGAGTTTCTTTGTGCTGGAGTCCAGAGTTGTGGGCATGAGGTTTTTTGCAGCTTGTTTTCTGGCAAATGGGGCCAGGATCAGACAGGCCTGAAGGAGGGCAGTGGGAAACCCTCTGGCAGCAGTTAACAACCTGTGCATATTAATTCTGGCAAAGGCTGCCATCCTCCCATTAAGGACTGACAGCTCCACAAAGCTCAGCTAACTGTCTGCCAGAAGCAGCCACTGGAGAGAAAAAGGGGCTGGAAGCCCTCTTGTTCAGTTGCTGATGGCTATTGTCTGTAATGGGGTGCAGCACGGGAGGAAACAGATTCTTCAGTCTAATGGCTTGTCTACACAGGCCGTTATTCTGGAATAGCTGTTCCTGATTAGCTCCATGCGTGCATGCTCTTATGCTGGAATAAGAGTGCCTTGGTCCCATTTAATTTAATCCATTAAATTAATTTGGAGTAAGGCATTCTTATTCCAGCATAAGAGCATGCACGCATGGAGCTAATCAGGAACAGCTATTCCAGAATAACGGCCTGTGTAGACAAGCCATTAGACTGAAGAAGTCCAAGATCCATTTAATCCAGCCAGCAGCTCAGGTGTAAGGCTCTAATGGCTGTACTTCTGCAGGAGCGGATAGTGCTCCAGCAGGGCAGCCCTGCAAAGAATGTACTGTGGGAAGTAGTAGAGGGAGGGTGCAGTGTGGAGCTCACAGAGCTGATGGCAGAAATCCTGCTGGAGGCTCCTTCAGCTCACCAGACTCGAAGCAAGTTGTTGAGGGTGAGGTGGGGAGATAGGGTGGAATCAACTTAGATGATGGATTTGGCCCATTTGGCAGCAGGTTCCATGAGGGAAAGACTGGAGCAGGGAGAGCACTGGGACTGTAAGCCCTTCGGGGCAGAAGTTGTCTCTCTGTTGTGTACAGCGCCAACGCAGTACGGTCATGATCCATGCTGGGTTGCTAGGCACTACTGCAATGCAATGAATAATGATGGGATCAAAGGCAAGAGCTGGGAGATGGAGGAGACAGGACTCTCTCATTCTGTTTTCACCGGGGGAGCCAGACTGCAGGATAAAGCACGTAAATGTCTGCAGGTCCTGGCAATGGAAAGCCCATGAGGGAGGGTGCAGTGGGGGAGAGTATCAGCAATCTCCCTAATTGCAGGACTCCAGGGCAGACCAAAACATGGCTGGTGCTGGCTGGGGTCCAGCTGTAGCTATTGTGGCCGGGAAAAGCACCCAGCTATCACAGCCTCTCACCATCCTCGAGCAGCTGGGTTCCCATTTTGCCCCCGGTGGAAATTAAAGCTGTTCCCCCCAGGGAGCCATCCCACCACTCACCCTCCTCCATACCACAGCAGGCCCAGCCATCGCAGGGGTGTGTATGTTATCAGCAAGTGCCAAGGGCGTCATGCACTTTGCAGGATCAAGCTCGCAGTACAAAGAGGAGCTGGGTAGGAGGATAGGGTTTGTGAGCAGTATGGAGTCTGAGGAGGACACAGTACGGTCAGAACAAGCCATTTTCATTTGAACAGGCACATTCAGGTGCTGCATGTTCTGATCATCTAGATATCACTAATTGCACCTGGTCAGAAGGCACTTCACTTTGTCCAATCAATGCAACCAGCCCAGCAGCTGCTAGGAAATCCATTCAGAATGCCCCATGGAGCATGCACCGGAAGGTGCTTGGGGAGTGGCTACTTGATTTGCTGCTGCAGAGCCCAGGAGACATCCTCTCCATTCCCTGGGGTTTCTGGCAAGCAAACTGCAGGCATTGGTTTGCATGGGACCTGTAAGCGGAGATAGACCTTTCTGATTTGTCGGGACTGAGGAGAGAGACCCTGTGGGATGAGGAGAACAACCCAGGAGAGAGAGGGACCATGACAGTGCATGGTTACTTTGAAACTGCAGTGAAACCAAAGCCACGCTGGATTAGAGCAGATGAATCCCCAAGGGTTAAAAGCTCAGTCTGTGGGCATGCCAATGTGTATCAACATGTAGGCAGAGCAAATGGGAAATCATCTACATGATCCAAACTCCAGCCTTGCAGCTCGCTAACTTTAAGCAGTGAAGAAGAAGCTCACTGGAGGGTCAGTCTTTCAAAAGCACAATTTTGTGCCTGCTCAGCTCCCGAAGAGCTTTCAAATCTGTCTGTCTCCTCAATTTTCCTTTGAACACAACCTTGCAAAAGGGCAAAATCTATTGCCTCTCCCTTCCCAGGATGCGAATGGGGTCTTATTTATAGGTTTGCCTGGGGCGTTACAGACAAGTCCTTGGCCCAAAGCATTCCGTCTACAACATTCTAATTTAAATGTACCACAGCGAGGCATGACAGTGAACCAAGGGAGTGAGAGGGGATGAGAATCGGAAAATCTAATTGTAAGTCAAAAAAGGCTATCCCAGGCAAATGAATATATAGAATTTTATAAGGCTACGTAAGCCCCCAATCAAATACAGGCCTATTAGATGGAGCACACAGTGGTCTGATTCTGCTTTCAGTTACATTGTTACACAAGTCCAGAACAACTTGCCTGACACTGATGGAGTTACTTTCCATTCCCATTGGTGTCCCTGAGTGCAGTGACAGGCAATTTGACCAACTGAGAAGTTAGGTACCTGTGTTGTATTCCTTGTGGAGTTTTTGACAGGTCTTAGTCAGTAAATCTAGTTTCCCCATAGGACCGTGGGCCTCTCCAGCCAAGTCAGCTGTTTGGCAGCGTTTAGGACTTTACAGGAGGAAGGGGGGAGGATCGGAGAAGAGGTGGGGCAGGGGTGGGGTCAAGCACCCACCGGGAACAGTGGAAATCGGTGCCTATGGTGGTGGGAGCAATTATCCTGTTGCTGTAGTTAATCCACCTCCCCGAGAGGTGATAGCTAGGTTAATGGAAGAATTCTTTTAGGTTAGGTCGGGATAGCGACATCTCTCAGGGGGATGGATTTTTCACACCCCTGAGAGACACAGCTATGCCGATGGTAGGTTTTTGGTGTAGACCAGCCCCTAGTGATCCCGGAGACCTAACCGCCTCTCTGATAGGTGGATTACCTACGCCGATGGGAGAGCCCCTCCTCGTGGTGTTGATAATTTCTATGCTGAAGGGCTACAGAGGTCCAACTGAAGCACTGCCGCTGAGCCGCTGTAGTGGTTTAAGTGTGGACATACCATAAGGGAGGAGGAAACAAAGGCTTTGTCTACACTAGCGCTTTTGTTGGCAAAACTTTTGTCAGTTGGGATGTGGAAAAAAACCCCACACCCCTGATCGAGATAAGTTTCACTGACAGAAGGCCGGTGTGGACAGCGCTATGTTAGCAGAAGATGCTCTCCTGCCGACATAGCTACCGACGCTCGTTGGGGCTGGTTTAATTATGCCAGAGGGAGAGTTCTCTCCCGCCGGCACAGAGCCACTACACAGGAGACCTTAGCAGTACAGCTGTGCTACTGTAAGGTCCGTAGTCTAGACACAGTCAAAAATATGAAGGCAAGAAGGAAAAGAGAGAGAGAGAGAAGTAGAAGAGATGAGAGAGAGAAATAGATACACAAAACCATAGCCCTGGCTACCTCAGGGGAGGAAGGCGACAAAATTAAGCCATTGGCCTATTGTGAAGTTACATCTGATCTCTTGGGTTATAAGAACCTAGACAGACTGACCAAAGCTGGATTTCCAGCAAATCCCAGCTCCCACTCCCAGGCCCTTAACCCATCCAGTCCCCTTGCCTAGCTACACCGTTTGTGTGTGTGAGGATATCCTTACATGCTGGTATTCAGTTCTGCCATTCCCAGACATTTACTTCCCTGCCCAAGTTCGAAAGGCGCACTCCACCCCATGCCAAGGGGCTGTGGGAATCGGTGTGACACGTGCCCCCGAGGTCACCCTCGCTTTTATTATTATTATTAAAAATAATAACGATCAGGAGAGTCGGCATGGGCAAGAGACAAAGTGAGGTTTGGAGGTTTTTTTAAAATTTCCTCGTGCATGTTTCCATGGAAACTGTGACATCACCGCAGAACCATGAATGTCTGGGCCATGCAGAAAGGATTTAAAAAAAAAAAAAGAAAGAAAGGAAGAAATAAAAGCACCCAGATGGGGTTTCAGTGAGGCTCTGGACAGTTACCTAGCAACGGTACAGTAAAATAATGTCCTGTTGTCGGAGAGAGATTGTTACAGGATGTTGGGAAGGAATGTGAACAAAATCCGGGCTCAGGCGGGGAATTAACAGAGCCAAAGTCTCTTTGTTTGCTGGGGCCTGGCTCGGGGGGCTTATTAAAGCCTATTAGTAAGACTAATAAACAGGGCCAGGGAAGCTGAGTAGTAAATGCACCCATGTGTGTCCCACAGAGTAGCCCCGACTGAACAGAACAGGCCTAGATCTCAGTGACAGGTCTGATCCAGGTTGGTCAGTTCAGCATTGGTTTATTTTTATACAAACCAGATCTAATCATGGCAGTGAAGCCAGACTGTGAGCCATCTGTGTTAGACGCTGGGATTTCTTGCCTGGGTGTGAAGGGTGTAATCTTCCTCTGGGTTTGTTCAGCACCTAGGAACTAGAATCGTGGAATCATAGGGTTAGAAGAGACCACTAGGGTTATCTAATCTAATCCCCTGCCAAGAAGCAGAGGGGCCTTTTAGTCCTACCATTGGGCCTGCACTGGGTGATGCAGAACTGAACTATTCCAGAAAGCAAATTCCCAGGCAAGCCAGGGGAACATGCCAGCTGCTACACCCCGTAGGCAGGTGCAGCGTGCACTCCTCCTTATGGCGGGCCCACTCTGCTAGCCAGTGGAGGGGGAAAACATAGGTCATAGCTCCACCTCCTTCCCACCTGACAGCACCTACAGGAGCACTGCTCGGGTGCTGCTATTGCACTCAAGTGAACATGCAAGTGAGCACTTAGTGTGTCTGTGTGTTCCTATAGTGACTAGCCCCAGCAAAGATAAATCCTGCTACGAGGTGACACTAAGAGTTAGATTCCTTTGGATCAAGTGGCATGGACTGAAGTGCTGGTTCTGAATGCTGAAGGTTCAGCTCCTGCTGATGACCATGATATCCCTACCATGTTACATCTCGGTGCTGTAAGATCGTAATGAATGCTGCTGCATAATGGAGCCTCAGTGCTGGAACTTCTTTGCTGCTATGTTTCCGCACAGCATCCATGAGAATCAGGTCCCTAGGCATAGGATCCTGGGGCATGACACTGCCCTAGCAGGATACAAGGAACTCCCATTGGCTTTGATAGGGCTTACTCGTACACAGTTAGGGCAGAATAGGTACCTTAGTTGCTGTTCTGTAGGTCTCTGTGTGCTGACCTGTAATATACCAGAAATAACATAGTCATGTCTCTCTGCTGGAGATTCCCAGATACAGTGATCTAATATTGTAGAGATAATACAACTGTGTCTCAATATCTAATAAGCAGGGGCGGGTCTAGCTTTTTTGCCAGCGCAAGCACAGCAAGCAGGCTGCCTTCAGTGGCTTGCCTGTGGGAGGTCTGTTGGACCCGCTGCTTCAGCATACCTGCCGCTGAATCTGTGGGACCAGAGGACCTCCCACAGGCAAGCCGGCAAAGGCTGCCTGACTATCACCCTCTCAGGGACCAGCAGGGTGCCCCAAGCAGCTTGCCGCCCCAGGCACGTGCTTGGAGTGCTGGTGCCTGGAGCAGCCGCTGCTAATAAGTGTTGCTGCAAAGGACAAACAGCTGTTTCTTCCTCAAAAAGCTCTTAAAATGGTGCTGAATTTGCCAGGGAAGAGTAGCCGGCTAGTTCGCCTAAACCCCAATAGGATACTTTGCTCTAGATATGCTTAGCAGGTCAAATTCCACGCTCAGTTTCACCTGTACAGTCCCCATTGACCTTGCTGGCAGTGGCATGGTATAACAGCATACGTTGACCTTTCTACTTCTGGTTTTCTGTGGACTAGGATCATTCTTAATAGGGCATTGCCCTGACATGTTGTAACATCCCAGAGTCATGCCGTGGATGAAGGACACAACTGTGACAGTAGAGATGCAATTTAGACATCATTAGCACTTGAACACTTATTCTGAAGATGACAGTAACACCAAGTGCTCCACTCCTTAGCTCAATCCTTTTGATTAGGGCTATGGCTTTGATTAGGCCATGCCCAAGTATGAACCCTACACTTTGTCCAACCTTCATTGTCTTGGATATGTTTTCCACTATGGATACACATTTGTCTACTCTATCATGTTGAAGTTCAGCATGATACACCTAGCAACTGACAAGTCCCAATGCTATTTCTTTATCTGAGGGAGGAGAGATAGCTCAGTGGTTTGAGCATTGGCTTGCTTAAACCCAGGGTTGTGAGCTCAATCCTTGAGGGGCACCCAGGAATCTTGGGGCAAAATCAGTACTTGGTCCTGCCTAGTGAAGGCAGGGGGCTGGACTCAATGACCATTCAAGGTTCCTTGCAGTTGTAGGGGATAGGTATAGCTCCAATTTAATAAATAAAATTGTGCAGTTCCAAGATTGGCTTGTGGAAGGAGCTAGCACACAGAAATAGGCCCTGGCCCAGCAAATCCAAGTGGGACTCAAAGATCCAGAACACACTCTTCCTTATGCACACAAGCAGTTTTCTCTCTCTCTTCCCCTGGCCTCCTCATTCCAACCTGAGCTCAGACAGTTGGCAGTATTGCCCACATGTCCATGCAGTGCCTCTTTATTTTAGTCTTTCAGCACTCGACCCTCCTTCCTGACAGAGCTGGGTGATGACTCATAAAATAACAAGTACATCTTAGGGGTTTGTGTGCGAATATTTGAGCTGTGCTCAGTTTCCCTAGATGGCAAGATGTCACTGGGTAGGGGAAAGACAGTCGCTGTCAACAGGGCCAGAGGAATTCTAGGGGACACCTCTTCTGATCTTCCCTCTTTAGGAGCACTAGCACATGCCATTTCTCTACATCTCAGTGTCAGCATCCCCTGGAGTGGCCTCTTGCTGGCTGAGTTTGAGTCTTGCATAGCAGCAGCCTGGATCCTCCCATACATGGCATCGCATGGGCACATGTAACCATGGGAAGCGAGTGCAGCTCGGAGGTGGTTGTCCGGCATAGGGAAAGTGTCCGCCCAAGAAACTGCTTGCCTGACACACTAAAAAGTCCTAAGCCAGTCATGGGGGGAAGTGCGCACTGCATCAGAGACTGAAGCTCGTGGTGATCTTGCAATTCCTGCTTCCCTGGCCAGTGGGGGCTGTTGCAACATGACCGCACAGGGTGAAGGGTGCAGGATGAATAGAAAGGTGAGTGCAGCGGTGTGTGAGCAGAGAGGGTGTAGTCATCAGCCCCTTCAGACACTGCTGGGACCAGACCTGGACTTAGGGTGACGCCAGAGCTGGTGCAACCATTTAGGCTCAGCGTGGAGGGTGGGGGCTGGGGAGCTGCCGCAAGGGGTCGCCTCAGGGCGAAGGGGGGGAGCTACTGCGGGGGGAGGGTGCAAGGTTGAAGTTTCGCCTAGGGCATGAAACATCCTTGCACCGGCCCTGGGTGACGCTAGGCAACAATAGTTAGCCTGGCAATTGTACTTAGGGGTTCCTGTGAGGTCAGGGGGTGCAGGAACATACACTCAGCTGCTCCCAGTGAGCTCTAGGCCTGCACATGAATGCTGCTCTGCAGAACCGGTCACAGAGCATTGGCAGCACTAGAATTGGAGCAGTAACACTTCAAGGCTGGCATTGGGTTACCTGGAGGGCACCAGCGCACAACACCCACCAAAACCCAATCCCAAGTGTAACTGATCCGACATTATCAATAAATGATTTGTGGCCCTGGCCCAGGACTCCGCCCTCTGACCCTGCTTCTCTCCCGGTTTCTCATTCAAGGTTTATGAATCACAGGGTTCCATCCAACCGGAGATACCAGCCAACGGAGTATGAGCACGCAGCAAACTGTGCCACGCACGCCGTGAGTCACCTTTGCGTTGCCTTGGGGTGTGGGGCAGCACGTCAGGCGGGAAGGAGAGGTGTATGGGTCTGAGCTCCCATTGTGTTCCCAGAATGGAAGACAAAGCTAGGGCTTGCACCACTCCCTGTTCCCTTACACGTGCGTTCAGGAGCCATCACGGGTTGAATGTAAATTACATTTAGGTATGCATCTTCTGACTGGAGCTCAAGGGCTGGGATGTGCCCAGCTGACACCTGGAGTCTGCACACCCAGTCGCTGCACATACATATGGCTCGGAGCTTGTTTGCAGGAGCTCGCCACGTCTCCTTTGGTCTCTGGTGGCTTTTAAGGAACGGTCAGGGCTCATTGTAAGTGACTCTTACCTGACACAGATAATCTTGAGTGGCAGTTTGGGTGAAAGTGATCATGAAATGATCAATTGCCTCATTCTAAGGAAAGGAAGGAGTGAGAGCAGCAGAGTGAGGACAAGGGACTCAAAAAATAGCAGACTTTAAGGTTGAGGTGTTTAATTCCTATTTTACTTAAATTTTCACCAAAAAGGTTAATGGTGCCCAGATACTCAATACAATTACTATTAACAAGGGGGAAGGAACTCAAGCCAGCGTAGGGAAAGAACAGGTTAAAGAATATTTAGATGCATTAGATATATTCAAGTCAGCAGGGCCTGATTAAATACATCCTAAGAACTAAAGAACAAGCTGATGCAATCTCAGAACCATTACCATTTATCTTCGAGAATGGATGGAGGACAGGTGAGCTCCCAGAGGGCTAGGGAAGGGGGAACATAGTATCTATCTTTAAAAAGGGGAGAAAAGAGGACCCTGGAATTACAGAGCAGTCAGGATACTAGAACAAATTATTAAACAATCAGTTTGTAAGCCCCTAAAGGATACTACGATTATAAGGAAGAGCCAGCATGAATTTGTCAAGGATAAATCATGCCAAACCAACCTATTTTCTTTCTTTGACAGGGTTACTGGCCTAGTGGTTGGGAGAAACAGTAGACATATGATATATCTTGGTTTTTGGTAAGGGTTTTGACACATGACAATCTCATAAGCAAATGAGGGAAATGTGATCTAGATGAATTTACTATAATGTGGGTGGACAACTGGTTGAAAGACCATCTTCAGAGTAGTTATCAATAAGGCTACAGTTTAATCAAGGATATTTTTAGTAAAAGTTATGGACGGGTCATGGACAAGAAACAAAAAATCACAGCCAATGACCTGTCCATGATTTATAACATAAATACCCCATATTGAATCTTAGGAGGGAGATGCTGGGGGTGGGGGAGGGAGCTCGTGGCACCAGTGGCTGGGGGGGAAACCCCCAGGGGCCAGCGGCTGCTCCGGCCACCACCGAGGATGGAACCCTGGGGGGCCAGTGGCTGCTCCGGCAACCGCCAGTGGGGATCCCCAGGGCCAGCCGCTGCCTTGGCTGCCCGCAGGACCACTGATCAGGTGGTTCCCGGGGCCAGCCACATCGGTCATTGCTCAGGCGATCCCCGGATCCAGCTGCCTGGGGCCACCAGAGCAGAGGCCGGTGTGGCTGGCTGCAGGGCTGCTCAAGTGGCTGTGGAGCTGCTCCAGCAGCGGCTGGTGTAGCTGTCCCCAGGGCCGCCTGAGCAGCTATCCCCGGGGCCAGCTGCTTGGGCGGCCTGGGGGTTAGCCACATCGGCTGCTGCAGAAGTCACAGAGGTCGCAGGAAGTCACAGAATCTGTGACCTCCATGACAAACATGGAACTCTAGTTATCAGTAGTTTGCTATTGAACTTAAAGGGTGAATATGGGGGGGCCCTCAGGGGTCATTCTAGGTCTGGTACTCTTCAATATTTTCATTAATGACTTAGATAATGGAACAGAGAGCACGCTTAGAAAATTTCCAGGTGGCACCAAACTGGGAGAGATAGCAAGCACTTTGGAAGACACGATTAGAATTCAAAAGGACCTTGACAAATTGGAAAATTGGTCTGAATCCAACAAGATGAAATTCAATCAAGATTAGTGCAAAGTACTGCACTTAGGAGGGAAAACTCAAACACACAACCACAAAATGGGCAATAACTGGTTACCAGATGGTAGATGGGTAGATGGTCACATGCTGAGGGGTTACAGTGGGTCACAGACTGAATGTGAGTCAACACGGTGATGCAGTTGGAAAAAAGGCTAATATCATTCTGGGATGTCTGACGAGAAGCGTTGTACGTAAGACACAGGAGGTAACTGTCTTGCTCTGCTTGGCCTTGTTGAGGCCCCAGCTGGAGTGCTGAGACCAGTTCTGGGCACCACACTTTAGGAAAGGTTTGGACAAATTGGAGAGAGTCCAGAGGAGAGAAAAAAAACGATAAAAGGTTTTAAATCCTGACCTATTAGGAAAAGTAAAAAAACAAAACAAAAGGAAAAACTGGGCAAGTTTAGTCTTGAGAAAAGAAAACTGAGGGGGGACCTGATAACAGTCAAATATGTTAAGGGCTGTTAGGAAGAGGACTGTGATAAATTGTTTTCCTTGTCCACTGAAGAAATAATGGGCTTAATCTGCAGCAAGAGAGCTTTAGGTTAGATATTAGGAAAAACTTTCTAATCCTAAGGATAGTTAAACTCTGGAATAGGCTTCCAAGGGAGGTAGTGGAACCCCCACTGGTGGAAGTTTTTAAGACAGGTTGGACATACACCTATCAGGGATGGTCTAGATTTACTTGATCTGGACTTGATGACTTCTTGAGGTATGGTTCTAGGATTCTAAGATCTTGAAAGCAGTTTGAATGAGGGGACGGCAAGCAGGAGCTGTGGCTCCGATACTGACATAATGTGGGATCTGAGACACTTTTATAACTGGGCTTTGTACATCCCTGCATCCAGTGATCAAAGTCGATTGGAACAGGATGGAGAACTCCCATCCCGCCAGCCAAGGAGGAGGGGAAGCTGTGGGACAAACCCACTCCCCTGACCACCCTCTTGCTTTGACCCCTGCCTGCTTCAAGGTGTTTTTTTTTTCTCCCCCACCCATTTTGCTTCATGTGGTGAAGTTATTTGGTTAGAAAACCAAAGTGTTTTGCTAAGAACTGCTCACGCTGGACACCCCTACGGTCTCCGTGAAAATGGAACATCCCTTTTTCACAGCAGGAGATGGCCGTTGTGGCAAGATAAGAGGGCCTGGCATTGTTGGGGAATGGAAGGATCTGATTGGCTGAGAGTGAGGTAAGTAAGGCAATAACATGTGGCAGGGCGTGGCATGTAGCATGAGGCTATCTCGCCTCTGGTGCATGAGGAGGCATGAGGCTTCGCGTCCCCAGCACCGGAGGGATGGGGTGTGACCTTATAACCCCCACTCGGGAGGCTGAGTGTCTTTATTTCTCTAAGCCTGGAAGTCAATTTTTAAGCCACGCCTGCTTTATGGGCCCAATCCCACAGCCCTGAGTCAAGAAAATCTCCCACTGGCTGCAGGAGAATTCTGGAGGTGCTAGGATCAGGCAGGGCTGGACTCAGTTGCAGCATCTGATATTAGGAAGGTTTTTAGACCACACATCCTCGTGAAGAAGCCCTTGCCTTTTGGGAATGCTTTCCCATTGCTTTGAAAATACATTGCGTTTCGGAGATTAGAGCCTGATCCAAAGTCAGTTGAAGCCAATGGGAAGACTCCTATTGGCTTCAATGGGCATTGGATAGGGCCTTAAATAAGGTGTAGAAAGGCCCTATCGATTGCAGGTGGCATCAGAATAAGAAACCTAAAGACACCAGTTCCAGGTATCTTCTCGCACACCACTATTCTCGGGGCTCTCTCAGGAGTTAAATGAAGGAGACAGAGCCTTATTTTGGGCAGTTTCCATTCTAATGGTTGGCTCTGTGTTGTGTCTGGCAGACGGTGCATTCAGTAGCAACTATCAGATGCTTAGTATCAGGAAGAACTCCTTGAGATTGAGCTCTATGGAGTCATCTCTCCAAGAGAAGTGGTGGGAGCTCCATTGCATGGAATTGTTTAAAACTATACCAAGCAATGTAAGGAACTGCCCTCCACTGATGGGGAGATAGGCAGGACCGGTGCAAGGATGTTTTGCGCCCTAGGCTAAACTTCCACCTTGCGCCCTCCCCCATCCCTGAACCCCCACCCTGAGGCGCTCCCCCCCGGCAGTCTAGCTCCCCCCCTCCACCCTCTCCCAGGCTTGCGGCGCCTAAGCTGATTAGTGCCACAAGCATGGGAGGCGGGAGAAGTGAAGCAGCCACGGTGTGCTCAGGGAGGAGGCGGGGCAGGGGTGAGCTGGGACGGGGAGTTCCCCTGCATGCCGTCCCCCCCGCCTTACTTGCTGCAGGCGGCCCTCTTCGCGCTCCCCTGCTCCCTCTGCCTAAATGCCGGTGGCGACCGGGGCGGCCGAAGATCTGGCCGCCGCGGTCGCTGCTGAAGAAAATGCCACCTCCCAAATCCTAGCACCACCTAAATGGTTGCACCAGCCCTGGAGATAGGGTGGATGACCTGAGACGCTTTCTCCAAATTTGAGTTCTGTGACTGAGTAGCAGAATCAGGAGCCGAACACATCCCTGCAACTTCTGGGCTTTAGCCACTTGGCCATGCTCTGGAAGCTGTATGTGAACAGCTTAGGGAAGCTTTGGGCCCATGGCAGGTATATCAATTGGTCTTGTTTTTCTAAATCATGGTGAGAAACCCTTTCTTAGTCAGCAGTCAGGCCCATGGATACCAGCCAATTGACTAGGCCATGGAGGACCAAATGGTGCAGTTATCATGTGATAATGCCATAGCTAGGAGCCAATCAGATTACTTCATTTTCCCAACACCCATTTTGAAAGCCCTAGACAACACCTTAGAAGCTCATGCATTTAGCATGGCTATGGGTGACCTGGTGGTTGTGCTGTTCCTCCAGGGGCATTCGCTAAGGTACAGACTGTTCAGCAGTTTTGACTAAGCAAATTCTGTTATTTATCCCCCTTCCCAGACCCCCAGGGTAAATTGAGCAGGAAACCTCTTTTCTTAGATTTACAGCAGGATTCTTTTCTTCCTGCTTGGGGGAATGAGGAAAATGAAAAATAAAAGGAATGAAGGGAAATCTGTGATCTCTACGAACATCAGAGTAGAGAGAAGGGGTAGCGGGAGGGGGCTATCTCTGACATGTAATGCCCTAAGCCCCTTCCACCCCCCCACTGGGAGGGGCTGTCTCTGATCTCTACCCCTCTGTGCCTCCGCAGTCCCATATGGGATGGGGACTTCCTGTACAACTCTAATCTCAAAAGTTTCCTGAGGCCCACGCTTGGAGGTGGCCCTGCTCATAGTCTTCTTTGGCGGCTGGGGACTGTTGTGGCAAGTGGGGTCTGAAATCATGTAAATAATACAGAGCAGTGCCTGTCCCAGCCTCTGTCCCTCAGCTGGGCTGGACAGATTCATCCATAGATGAGGAACCATCTGAAAGGAAATCAGGGATAATAGTTATGCCATAGAATAGTTATTCTATAAAGGCCTTCTCTAAATGAATGAGCCAGAGATGGCCAATGGAGTTCTTCTCCCTTCCAGTTCTGGATCATCCCCAGCATCCTGGGCAGCTCCATCCTCTACATCCTCTCAGATGACCATTGGGAGACCATCTCGGCCTGGATATATGGGTTTGGCTTGTCTGGCCTCTTCACTGTCTCCACTATCTTTCACACCATCTCGTGGAAGAAGAGACACCTCAGGTAGCAAAGTCATTTGTCACTACAGGTCCTGTTCTCTGGGGGCAAATAGAGAAGCGCTGTGAAGGCAGAGACAGAAACAGCCAGGTGACTAGGACCTCCATGGCCAGGACAAAGAGCTAAAAATGACACACACCCTCAGTATTTTTCTGATCACTTTGTGTGAGCTTCTATCTCCCCATTAATCATGGCAGCACCTGTGCAACCTCTTCTTCCCACGTTCTCTTACTGAACACAGTCATTAGGGCTAGTTGAAAATGATCCCATCAAACTGTTTATTAGCTCCGCTACCCACTAGCTAGTGTGGGTGCAATCCACTGCCTTCTCCTGGACAATTGGGAAATTGGGGTTTCAACTAAATGAAATAGTTCACAAAAAGTGTCTTCTTTCTGTAGAAAAATTATTTTCACTGAAAAATCTGATGCCCCCAAACTGAAATATTTTGGCCAAAAATAAAAAAAAATAAACTCAGAAATGCTGCTATGGTGCCTCATGGGAGTTGCAGATCAGTTGTCTGCTGTCCCCATTCTCCTCTATGGGCTAAGCTCCCATGATGCACTGTGGCTAGCAGTTCCCATGATGTACTATCTCTCCTCTCCAACAGGAAACACCTTGGTGCATCATGGGAGATGTTATCTGACTGGAGAACCTGATCTGTAGAGAAGGATGGGAGCAAGAGGCACCCAAATCACAATCCCCATATCACATCTCAGCAGAATTTCTACATTAAAGTATTTTGATTTTCAGACAAAATATTTGTATACTTGAATTTTTACTTAAAAAAATCACAGTTTTCTACATTAAAAAAATCTACCAATCTTAATATTCATTGTAAACTGGGGAAGAGATTAGATACTGAGATGATTCACGAACCTCTGGAGACCTAAGTTCTAGCCCAGTTTAGACATCAGTTATAATAAATCCTTAGCCATTTGAGAGTTCTGTTTGCCACTGTTCTGCACCGTGTGGCCTCTCAGAGATGTCCCGATATCAGATCCTCATCTTCCACAGGCCCCTACTTCTCAAGAACTGTTAATGGTTAGCCACCTCGGGCCTCTGACACACAGCTGAGCAGTTCTGATTCTTTCCAGTAGAGGGCAGTGGCTTGCACACAGTACTGTATCTAGTTGATAGCAAAGTCAATTCAACCTGATCCCCTATGACCACTTAAAATATCCAGAGAAATGGGCTTGACTGGCGATCTCTGGTGACAGGAGACTCCTGCTAGCAGCAGAACAGGGATATTGCAGGTCAGCATCAAGGTGCAGAGGGGCAGAAGAAGCTTTGCACAGCACCATATTTAGTGCCCATCAGTGCTATCAAGTCTTTAAGAGTCATTATATTCATCTCATTGACCAATACGTTGCATCTTAGCATTTATTTAGTTTCCCAAGTAAATCCATTTGCTCCCCCCTGGCTGGCTCAGCATGCTATAACTCCCTGCACGTGTTTGTCTGTCCCCTCTCTAGAACGGTGGAGCACTGCCTGCACATGTTTGACCGGATGGTGATCTACTTCTTCATAGCAGCATCTTATGCACCCTGGTGAGTTCACTGTGTGATAGCAGGCTGGTCTCTCTTGGGGTGGACGAGAAGGAATTCAGAAAATAGTCTCACACTTGACCTCCTGATTAAAAGTTTTAAAAAATTAAAAATCCATCTTGAAACAAAAGTCCCACTCCTGCATTTTAGCCCTAGCTAAACTCTGTCCAAAGTCCATGGCTGTACATGCTCAATGCTTCTAAAAACCAGGCCACTGATTTAGGTGCCGAGGTTTGGCTTGCGGGAGCTAAATGGACACCCAGATTTGAAAAGTCTAGCCCCTCTGCCTTGCCTGAGGCTGGACAGCAAGCATTTGGCCCAGAACTCAGGAATTCCTGGTGTCTTGGCATTGCCAACCCAAGAATCATGAATCAGGACCTGAAGAATCCTGAGATTTAAAAAAAAAATAAATGTGAGCCCTTTTTACAGGACTTCTGAGCCTTTACAGTTCCTGGTTGTCTAGCTTCGTCCACAACCAGAGCGCCAGAAAGTTACTTTTTAAATGAAATGAGCTTCTCACAAAATCACGTGGTGTCAGGAGCTGGGGCGTTAAGAACAAGAAATATGATAGATTCAGGAATAAAACCACAGGAGTTGGCAACAATGCTGGTCCCGTGCTCAGTCTATTAGACTACACTTTCCTAGTCACAGCACTCTCTGCCCCCTGCTCACACAGTACCCCAAGATTGGCCATCAATCTAAGACTCACTCAGAACTCCACCATAGAAAGTCTGGGGACATTTGCTTCCCACACTCACTTCCAGCACAAGCAGCAGGCCATCACAGACTGATTTTACCCAGAATAAGGTGAGGAAGGCTGTTCCTTCAGCAGCACTGATGATTATTCCGAAACTGGGCATCATATTTATCCTTAAATAGTCCTTTATTTGTAAGACAGGCTGGCAGGGCTCTGGCTTTGCTGGGGCTCTGCCGTCTGCTAGAATTTTAGAAATAGAAGGATGAGAGAGCTTCCTGGGGTGCCAGCAATGTGAGCTTCCTCACAGCAGTGCCCTAGGGTGCCAGCAATGTGAGCTTCCTGTATGTTTCAATTTCCTTTCTTTTTTGGAGGCTTTCTCTCCTCTCTGCACTCCTGCATCAATCAGTGACCACCTCTCAGCATAGATTTCAAACCCGCTGCTTCCCTGGTTGGTTTCTCATGGCCAGCTGCTGTTCTCTGCTTCGTGATGGCTCTTCCATCTTTCGGTCTCTATGGTTTTTTTTTCAGGTTGAACCTGCGGGAGTTGGGTCCCTGGGCCTCCCACATGCGCTGGATCATCTGGATCATGGCATCTATTGGAACCATCTATGTTTTCTTCTTCCATGAGCGGTGAGCTTGTCTAGCCTCTCTGCCAGTCTGTCTGTCTGACTGCACAGCCTCCCCTTCCTCCCTCTGCCCTGTTGTCAACTTGAGGGGGCAAGTATGCCCTGAAGCAGTCCCCTGTGCATTCCCTGAGCCAAGGACCCTCCCCACATTCCCCCTTGTGTGGTGGGGGAATCACCAGAGGCTCAAGCCAGTCACCAGATGCCACCGTTTGGCTTTCAACCAGCAATGGGACTTGATCAAGATGTGTGCGGCAGTTACACACTTCTTCCACTGGGTGGCAGCAGACAGCAAAAAGTGGCGTATTGCTCCCATGCTCACAGCCAGAGCCGGGGCCGTTTTCTGACCAAGCAGAAAAGGCGACTGTGGCCCAAAAGAGTTAAATGGCCTGGTTCAGGTCATACAGTGAGTCAGTGGTAGGGACTGATTTAGCGTCCTGGCTCCCAGACCTGTGTTTTAATCACAAGATCATTCTTCTTCCCTGTCACAGAGAGAGCTCAGGCACTGGGCTCCTGGAGGCAGGGCTGGGCAATGCATTGCCTTCCCTGAAATAACCATTATCCAGCTAAACCCTGGATCATTATCCAGTACCTGCCAAGAAAAAAGTTACCCCATGGAATGTACTTTGCACGTGTAACATTTTATGATACGTATGGGAAGATACTAGGCACCAATCCTCCAGAAAGCTTTAATGGGACTTTGCAGGAGTGCAGGGCTTTGCTCACATGGGGTCAGTTCAGGCTTGGGGCCCTGCTTTGTGAGTTCTTTGGGGCAGGGACTGGGCCTTCTCCTGTCTTGTTCAGCTAGCACATAGCTGAACAAGGCTGTACCATAACACAAAAATGGTGTCTCTGAGTCAATACAAATACACAGAAGCTGTCAGGACACTCCCACAAGTACGTACTCTGCGTGCAGGCAGACATCAACCTGGACTCGCTGCATCTGCTCAGGCAGATGCATCTCTTACAATGATCCAATGCACTAATTTAGTTGTCTGGGAACTTTGAGGGGACAAGCCCCTTCTTGGGGGTCAAACAGTGAGCAACAGGTAATGGGGCTCAGTCTCATTTAATCTGCCCTGCCATCATGACGGGGCATGGGGATCCTCCTTAAGCTCTCAGACCCAATTCCAACAGTGCCTAGAAGGCAGTTCCAGCAAGGGGACGGGGAGGAACATTACAGATGAGTGGGAAAGGGGAATACAGGACTGGGGGGTGGGTGGGAAAAGGTGACATGGAAAAATGCCAGTTCACCTTCACTAGAATGCTTACAGGGAGACCTGCAGGGAACCCTGGCTTGTGAGCACGTTCCTTAGGGATTTTCTCTCCAGATCCCTCTTCAAAACACAGCTTCAAACACTCCCGCCAGTCTTCTCCTGATCAGTCATCCCCTCACCTGGCCTCTCCTGAGATCTGTCCTGGGTCGTCCTTGTCTGTGGGGCGGGTGCTGGGTCTGCAAAACACAGTGGATGTGTGTGGTGCGATAGAAATGATTCATTGCACTAAGAGTGGCGCCTCGTCCCTGCAGTAGGGAAGCTGTGGTTTTAAAGCATTTGATTAAACCATTCCCTCGGTGCCCTGCCGCCACTGAGCCAGTCTTTCTCCCTCACAGGTACAAGCTGGTGGAGCTGGTGTGCTACGTTATCATGGGATTCTTCCCTGCCCTGGTGATCCTTTCGATGGTAAGTGACTAGGCTCAATGCGCTGCTCCCGGTCCTCTGAAGAGCCTGGGCCACAGCTGGAAGGATTCATCTCGTGCAGAGGTGGGCAAACTATGGCCCGTTTTAATCCAGCCCTCGAACTCCTACCAGGGAGCAGAGTCAGGGTCTTGCCCCACTCTGCATGGCTCCTAGAAGCAGCAGCATGTCCCCACTCTGGCTTCTAAGCATAGGTGCAGCTAGGGAGCTCTGCATGCTGCCCCCACCCCCAGTGCCAGACCCACAGCTCCCATTGGCTGGGAACTGCAGCCAGTGAGAGCTGCAGGGGCGGTGCCTGCGCACAGGGCAGAGCGCAGAGCAGCCTGGCCATGCCTCTGCATAGGAGCTGGTGAGGGGGACATGCCACTGTTTCTGGGAACTGCTTGAGGTAAGCGCCACTTGAAGCCTGCCCCCCCGGTTCCCTCCCATGCCCCAACCTCCTGTTCCAGCTCCGATTCTCCTCCCACCCTCTGAACCCCTCGGTCCCAGCCCAGAGCACCCTCCTGCACCTGCAACTCCTCATCCCCAGCCCCACCCCAGAACCCACATTGCCAGCTGGAACTCTCACACCCTCCTGCACCCCAACCCCCAATTTCATGAGCATTCATGGCCTACCATACAATTTCCATACCCAGATGTGGCCCTCAAGCCAAAAAGTTTCCCTGCCCCGGTCTAGTGTGACTCCCTGCTGTTAAATGGCTGCTGTGTACTGTATGGGGCGCCCACTTCTCAAACTTGCATGGCTCCGTTAGGGCATTTGACTCTCAAAGCAGCCCTTGGCCACCCCAACGTACCTTTTGAGTGGAACTAGGCTCCCTAATCTGAGCTCAGAGCTTAGGCTTTTTGGGGGGGAGCAATCCCATATAAAGATGAAATACTGGGCCGAATCCCTGCTGGCTGATGGGGGAATGACATGCTGGTGTGGCTGTTTGCCCTCTCACTCCAGCCGTTGCTGCCGCTATTCCATCTCAGCTGTGCCCGAAGGAGAGGGCACTGTGATAGGGTCGGTGCAGCATCCCCACCGCTGACCCTGATCTCTCCTTGTGTTTGCGAACAGCCGAACCAAGATGGCCTCTTGGAGCTGATGGCTGGTGGGCTCTTTTACTGCCTGGGCACGGTGTTCTTCAAGAGCGATGGGCGCATCCCCTTTGCCCATGCCATCTGGCACCTCTTTGTGGCAACCGGAGCGGGCATCCACTACTATGCCATCTGGCAGTACCTCTACCGGCCCAACGCGCTGGAGGCCAAGACGTCCAGATAAGAGCCCCAAGGACATGGGACACACCAATCGGCACTTGGAGGCAGATTTCCCAAGGAGCTTGGCTCTGTTTCCTGCCAGAAAGCCATTGCCAGGGCCCGCTCCCCTGATGGGAGGGAGTCTCTGGTGTCCATCTCCAGCCAATCTCATGCAGACGGAAGAGCCCAAAAGGTTTTTTTTAAACTGATTTTAACCTTGTATAGGGTTCGGTTGTTAGGCAAATGTTTCATAACAAAATGAACAGTGAATGGGGTTGTTGGCGGAGCGGACGGACCTGACCAGGGCAATGGTCTTTGTGCTAAGGCTGTGTTCACATGGTCCCAAACAACCTTGAAACTTGCAAAACCCTCATCCAAAATGGGAGCCCTGAACCAGCAGGAGCCCAGTCTCTGCCGTTCCGGCTGCTGGGCCCTCTGGTGATGCATGAAGGTGGATAGGCGGAATGGACACTTAACGCCAGTGATCAACACCAGGATAAGAGCATAAGGTACCGGTTTGTTTCCCACTCTAACGAGCCTGATAGTTAAGGGAACAACTTCTTAAACAAGGCTCCTTGATTCTGCCCAGAAAGGAGAGCAGGCAGGAGATGCCAGACCTCACAAGAGTCAACCATGTCTGTCATCTGATGGGGCTCTTTTTTAGGGTTTTTTTTTCCTGAAAGGGATAGCCCCCCACTCCCTCTGCCCCCACTGTACAACTAACTTCAGGGAAAGCAGGTTCTTGTAGCAGCAGACGAACAAGGTAAACCTGAGCTTGGTTTAACCAGGGGCAGTTAAGATCACGTTTCCCCGGCCCACAGCGTTCTGAAGGCAGAGAGTGGGGTTGGAAAAGAAGTTCTGGGTTTGGCCAGTCTGTAGCGGCAGGATAAAATCTTAGTGTGATTGGGATCCCAAGTGTGGAGATGGGATGCGAAAGAAATCAGGGAGCCTGCCTCACCCTAGGATGAGTTATCACTCATAGGACCAAGTTCAACTCTGGCCTAGGGACCGAGTGGCACTGGGGTTGAATTCCCATTTTTAATAGAGCTGCCAGTGTCGCAGTCTGCCAGAGAAGGTGCAGGGCTGGCCGTTCCTAGGCTTCTGATGGGAGAGTTGTTTCCATTGATGTTTTAAATCTCGTCTCTGTAGAGTGGGGAGGATTCGCACCCTGTATCTTGTGCACAGATCTTCAGCTGTATCCAGAGGAAGCCACTCCCATTCTAGGGCTTTCATCACCCTTGTTTCCATGCAGAGATTTCGGTGCGTACGTCTATGCAGCCCAAAGAGAACCCGGCCAGCAAGTCTCAGAGCCTGGGTTGACTGCCTGGGGCTCGCGCTGCAGGACTAAACACAGCAGTGTAGACATTCAAGTGTGGGCTGGAGCCTGGGCTCTGAGACCCTCCCACCTCACAGGGTTTCAAAGTCCAGGCCCAGCTCAAACATCGACATTGCTATCTTTAGCCCTGCCTCCCCAGCCCCCATCAGTTGACTCTGTCCCTGAGATTTGCTGCTGTGGGGTGTTTAGCTGTGTAGATCTATCCTTAGCGATTTCACTCCTTCTGTAGCCTTTAGAAAGGCTCTGTATATGCAAAGGGGTCTATTCTTCTCTGCTCTCCTCCTCCTGCTGCTGGGTGACGTTCCCTCAACTTGCCACAGACCCTCTAGTTACTAAGGAGGTGTCAAAATGTGCATGGTCAGCATGCCAGAACAGTGGGCTAAGCACCAGCAGTTTCTATTGACTTCTACTAAGATTGCAGGTGTGCAGCACTTTGGAAAATCTGGGTTGTCCAAGGCTTTGGTATGCTGCAAATAGGGCAGGGGTGAAAGCCAGTACGGACCGGTATGGTGTACCAGTAAGTAGCTGGTACCAGCCCGTACGCAGCCCATGTTAACATCGTTGCCCCTTTTGCCCACCCCAGGCCGCTGACAGGGCGGGGCAAAAGGGCAGCTGCCCCAGGGTCGGCAATTTAAAAGGGCCAGAGGCTCCTGGCCACCACTGCTGCTACTGCGGCAGTGGCTGGAGCCCCAGGCCCTTTTAAATCGCCACTGGAGCCCCAGGCGGCAGGGGCCAGGCAGCGCGGATTGGCTGGCTGGAGGAGGCTGACCCCCCCCCAAGGCCCGCCCCTTCTGCCTAAGGTCCGCGCCTTCTGGGGGCCACAGCTGACTCTCGTACCGGTAAGAATTTATTATGACTTTCACCCCAAAAATAGGGTCTGGTGAAGGCGTAACCTGGGGGCAGAGGTCTTGAAGAATCAGTTCAGTGGAAACCCCAAATTGCAAGAGTGTCTCTTGGCTGCAGTAGGATTTGGCCTCCATGCCCTGGGATTCAGTTTTTACCGTAGTTCCCAGGCCTTAGTTACAGAAGGGAGATAGGAGAGAGTTTTTCTAACAGAGCCAGGGCAGGCCTGGAACCCTGCACCTTCTCCCCAGGATTTGAGGTTTGTTTTAAGTGTTTAATCAGATCACTGAAAGTTGTTGACATCCCCTGTCCCCAAACACTGCTGAATGGTAATGTCTTAGTTTATGTAACAAAGCAAACAAGCCATCACCCTTGCTAGCCTCAGAGTGACCCCCTCCTCCCCGGCTGTAGAATGGAGATGGTTATTTCAGCAGCGCATCTGCCCTCACCAGCGCTCTGCAATCCAAAGACCAGCTGAACTGATAAGCTTCCAGCTGGAGCCATCTATTTTATCTGCAGGTGCAATACCTCAACTGGCCACATGCGGATGAGGGGGCAGCACTGAGTTGGGACCCCAGTGCTTGAAATGGACACCGCCCAGGTTTGCTGGTGAACCATATGATCTATAAGAGCACTTTGTGGTTGGAGGGCCCAGGGTCAACAAAGGCTTCCACGTGACTGAAACTTGAATCCATTCCAGGACTCCCTAGAGTCCCTGAGCACTGGAAAACCTTGCATCTAAGCCAGTATTAAGCAGACAACTCTGTACATTCCTTATAGATGGGCATTCAGACATTTCGTACATGATGCACTTTGCTTTCCTCCCCATCTTCAGTCCCAGCTGTGGTTCAAAAGCGAGATCCCCATTCAAAGCCTTTGCCACTTGTGTGCCTTTGCCCGGCAGAGGGAAGAGGGTGAATCTGGATCAACCCTTCCATCTGGCTGGATCATGATTCACTCGATATCGTTTTTTGCAAACTAGAAATGTAAACCTGATAGAATAATCTAGAAAGTGTGGATCGGGATTCAGGGGTTTTGTGTGTCCTCCTTGTGCTGCATGCATTCTGTAGGCTACACTGGGGTTAGCTCCGTTCTCTTGATGATTGTCAGCAGCCTAGATTTGTAGCTACTTTTAGGTGAATATTTTAGGTGAATTGCTCCAAAACCCATGTGTGATGGACTCTTCCATTTAGCATGCAGTGGGTGTATTGGGGGAGATGGATCACAATGATGCTATAATTTTGAGTAGATAATTGAACAGGATTATACTAAAGGACTTCCATGTCAGGGTGGGAAACTCTGTTGTATGACTAGAGCTCCACTCTTTGCAATATCTTCGTGCTGGCCCCTTATAAAACACATGCATGGTAGTGGGAATGGGTGTCAGGAGGCAGTTGTCAGCTAGGAATGAAGGGCCTACTGGGGCTAAGGATCTCCCTCAGGGTGAATGTTGATCAGGGCCGCCCGGGGGGGGAGGGGGGTCAAGTGGGGCAATTTGCCCCAGGCTCTGTGTCCCGGAGAGGCCCCCACGAGAATATAGTATTCTATAGTATTGCAACTTTTTTTTTTATGGAAAGGGCCCCTGAAATTGCTTTGCCCCAGGTCCCCTGAATCCTGTGGGTGGCCCTGATGTTGATACTCTGCAGATGATCGGATGCCTTTGTATCTGGGCTGGATTCAGATGAGCTTGCCAGATACTTTATCCAGTTCTTTGGACCATCATGAATGTGCACAACGTACATTCTGTTTCCTGGCTCTCTGGTCAGTGTCTGCAGATTGCTGCTGCTTGTTCAGGGTCCCAGCAGGATTCTGACCCCAAGTCATTAACCTGACTTCCAGCAGGTACAAGAGAATGATCATCAATGGGAGATATCAGAGCATTTATGGTTCAAATGCCTTCAATCACTGTTATTCCGAGCAACAGTGCAGTGAGTTTTTGAATGAACTGCCATCAACTTGGCTTGAGTTTTTTAATACAGGATCATTAGGAGCTGAAAGCTGTTTTATTCCTGTATTCTGGCTTCCTGAACTGTTATGGGTGAGTGAGATTATGGCCTTGATTTACACATGCAATATAAGGTAATTGCACATATAAATATCTGACTGCAATTGCATCCTCATTATGGGACAGGTGAGTGGGTGGGCCTCTGTTTTATCAAATGGGCATGATCTCTGTTTCCTTGATCTGTTGCTGGGAAGCTCTGGAGTGGAAATAATCTCTCGATCTAGAAAGGAAGGGTCAGGGTGAAAGTCATGCTCTGATTTTTAATTATTAATATTGAGGTGGCATTGAGTTGGTGCTGCCGGGAGATCTCAGACCATCACTCCACAGCTTCCTACCTGCTGAGCTCACAGCTGAATTTCCAAAACCTCAGGCCAGGCTCCACATGAGAGTCTGGAACCTGGGGCAGAGATTTCCATCTCTGGTCATTAACTCCTTGGGCAACTCTTCATTGGTCCCTTCAGAAGGGAGACAGTGGCCCAAATTAATCGCTAATGCATCTCCATTGACTTGAGATACATACACCACGGATGGGCTTGGCCCAGTAATGCTGTAACAGAGTTGAACATCAGAGGCCTCTGATGTGAAGTGCACAGCCTCAGCCTCTGGTTTTAACCCTGCAGAGAAAGCGCTCTGGATCTCTGTGGGTAAGTCTAAAGTGTGACTGAGAGAGGCACCCCCTCTGTGCTAGCTCTGCTGGTGCTAAAAATAGCAGGGTGGAAGTTGCAGCACACTCAGTGGCTTGGGCTAGCCATCTGACTCTAAGTCTGCCCGCCCCCCGAGCTCCAAGCATACTTTTAGCATGCTAGCTAGAACAGGGCTAGTGCAATTCTGTCTTCCCCAGATGGGAAGCTCGCCCCTAGCTGCAGTGTAGACATACCCTGTGGGTCTGGAGCTTGCAGATCAGTGGCACTGATAACAGCTAAAACTTTCCTTCTCTAACCTAAAGGAGCAGCAAATTGCCTTCCTCAATTCGCTTGTGCTGCCTGCAGCTCAGAGTCCAGCCCAGATCCCCAGGAGCCGTCTCTGTCAGGCCTTTGCTGGAGACAGGCCTCCAGTTGGGTCTGCTTGACCCAAGTGTCTCTGCATCCAAGCTGATCCTACTGCCAGTGCCAGGGTATTTTTCTCTGTAGGAGATAAATTTAATACATTCAGGACAGAGGCACTGTTGTCTTGTAGTTACCAAAGGGACTGGGATTCAGGACTCCTGGGTTCTACACACATCGCTGTCACTGACGGACAGTATGACCTCCGGCAAGTCACTTAATCTCTTTGTGCCTCAGTTTGTCCATCTGTCAATGTCCATCAGAAAAATCAAACATGACCCCTCTTCCAAAGGATGACGTAATCCTTATTGTCGCTGTGGGCCAAGCTGGCATGGGGAATTTGTATGCACGCTCAGTAGAGGGTGCAAAACTGTCTTAAGCGCCCAGTCACCCTATTTGCAAATGCTAGTTTGCATGTGCACCAGAAGGGGACCAACGTGTGGCCTTGTGTATTAACATGTCACTGTTTCCCCATAAGGGATATTGCCTGAAAGAATTCCTCCCTTTTTAGCCCTACCCTCAAATTCATAGGTAGACCTGAGAAGCCTCCGAACTGACTGATTTCTCTGCTAATCCCCCGGGTTAATCGGAACTGCAGCATCATTTGTTTGACGAGATTTGGGATGTTTTGTAGGAGTGCAGCCACTGGTCCCCATCCACGCACTTTCAAGGGCCTGACTCCGTGGGTGCTGAGTGCCCTCAACTCTCACTGACCTGCATGGGAGCTGAGGACACTTGCAGGATTGGGCCCTAATGGACAAGCCCTGCTGTGTATTGTCATTCCCCAAAGAGAGGATTAGAAAGTGCCTGGTTAAATTTGCCTCCTCTTGAAATGCTAGCTAGAGTCTAACTTGCACGTTTCTGGTTCAAGAGGTTTATGCTTTGATAAGGAAAATGTACAAGTGGCATTGCTGCATAAACATGTCCCGACCAGGAGCTACCCTGTATGTGTTCACACATCCATTGGCTAAGGCACCAGTGCTCTCTTTCCCATGTTGCTTGTGTGAGTGCCTACATATTTGTGTGTGTGGCTTTCCTCTGTCATTTGTACAACCTCTTAGCTAAGCTGCCTGGAGTCTGCAGGTGCAGAAGCTCTATCCCCTGTTGCATGTCCAGAGGGAGAAGCCCTGTGTTCCTACCAAGCCTATGTGGCTGCCCAAGTCCCTCTCCTCTCCCGGGTAGGGGAGTCACAGGGCAATCGGGCTGGGTGGAGTTGGAGCCAGGCAGATGCAGGGCAGGCAGTGAGCAGAGGTGGGTCCAGGGGGGCTGGAACAATTTGTATCGGGGGGGTGCTGAGAGCACTTGAACCAAACTGAAAACCCTATATAAGGTGGAAACCACTTCAAGCCAGGGGGTGTGGCAGCAGCATCACTAATTCCAGCACCAATGGGTGGGTCTGCCGCAGCCCAGCAGGGGAGAGCTGAGATTCTCCCACACTGAGGTTGGACTGGGAGTGCAACGGGCAGGGGATGTTATTAGGAGAGGGAATCGGGTAACGCTTAAAGTATCTTAGTAGCCACAGACAGATTCCAAGAAACCTGAGTGAATCCAAGTGCCTTATCCATCGGGGGAAAGTGATCGCTCCAGGAAGCCATGAGCCAAAGTTAGCTCCCAGTTGCACTGTCTTCATTCCATTGAAATCAACAGGGCTGCACTGGGGTAAAGAGAGCGGAATTTGCCCCCTTACCATCAAGGAGCTGTTCCACTGCCAAACTCCCAAGTGTTTAGGAACTGAAGGAAACCTCAGGCAGAGACACTGGTTCTGCCATGCATCGCCCCCAGGGAGCTGGAGAGGCAGCTGGGTGGGCTGTTAGTCACGGGACCATCTCACTGGAGAAAAGGGATGTTTCCAGTGGTGTAGCTCCAGTTACTATCTCGTCTGCCTAAACTCTCCTTAGCAGCTCACTGTGGCAATGCTCCATGTACAAGTGGGACCCCTCGCCCTTTCCAAAACTGAGATCTAAATGTCCAATAGCCTCAGTAGAAGAGAGGGGCCCAATCCAGAGCCCCAGACCCACACTTTGGGGGCTGAACTGCCCTGGGTTGAGCCCATCTCGGCTCAAAAGGGTGTTTGAAATAAGAATCTGTATGACTGTTTCCTCCCTGCACCTTTCTGTGCCCCTTCCCCTGCTTCCATGGTTCTTACCCTGTGGCTGCTCTTAATCCTTACCAGCTGTTAGGCAAAATAAACCTGTGTAAAATGAACAGGTGGCTGTTTGGGACCATTTCCTGGTTATGATAGAAGGAGGTGTGGCCTGAACACAGAACTGGGAGGCAGGACTTCCTGGGTTATATCCCCACCTCTGCTATTGTCTTGCTGGTTGACCTTGGGCAAGTCACTTAAACATTCTGTGCCTCAATTTCCCTATCTGTCAAATGGGGATAATGATACTGACCTACCTCATGAGGCTGATGAACTGATGTTTGTAAAGCACTTTGAGATTGTTCAGTGCTGCATAAGTGATACGTACTTGATTCTGAAGGAGACCCACTTCACCTGGAACCAGATGGCTGCTTAACAGATCTAGATTTGAGTCTCAGAGTCATATCAGAATGAGAGCAGCTCCAGCCTACAGCTACTTTCCTCCTTCACTTTCATTGACTCAGTGTCACAGGGACAGAGTTCCATAGGACAGATGTGTGTGATAGAGAACCCCAAACCTGATTTCCTCTGCTGGGCAAATACCCCATAGTAACGAAGGCCACAAAGTGACCAGTGAGGCACCAAAACTTGCAACTGCTATAGAAAAAGCAGTAACTAAACAAAGGAAATGACCACAGCTGGGAGCAGCAATTGAGAAATGGTTCTGCTCCTTTAGTACCTGCTGTCTTTATTTTTGCACTTCTGGTCTTAATGGTCACACTGCCTATTAACAAGTGTGCTCAGAAATCCAAGGTCCAAACAGGTACGGGAGCACTTCCTCCTGCCCAGCTCCCCACCTCCTAGGCAAAACACTCCACTTTATCTCCTTGTCCTGGTGGGGCTTCATCCCTATAGGAGGTGGGTGGGCAGGGAGATCTACCCACCTGGCTTTGCTTGCTTCTCACAACTGTCTCACAGATGCCCTCATTTCCAGAACCATATCTCCCTCCGTCCCACAAGGCCTGGTCTCCTCGCACTTTTGTTATTGTAAGTTAATGACACCAGGAATGCTGAATCATGGGACCAAAGGCACAGAAAATTAGGATATAGAAACTAATCTCATGCTGTTTACAGATTCCTGTGCTATCATATTTCATTTCTTCCACCCTATATCCCAGATCTTGCGCTGCGGCACGTTAAGAGGTTTGGTTGTAATACACCAGACCAGACGCCGTCTCTGCCACCCCTTTACGTTTTGGAGAGGACTTCCCCACAAAGCAAACCCTAGTGGGTTATTAGAATGGCTTAGAGACAACAAACTATTTGATTTGGAGGGGCTCTTTCTAGCCCCCCCCCCCTTTTGCCCATCTCCTGCTTAAAGCCAAATCCAGGGGGAGATTTTCAAGGGCAGAAATGAGAGTTGTTTGCCCAGTTCCCATGGCTTGTCAATGGGAGGTGAAAGTCTAACTCCCATTGTGCTCTGAATATCCCCTCCGGCTTCAAATCTCATTCACACAGTGCAGGATTTGCCAAGCAGGAGGCTCCATTACTGTCAAGTTCCAGGTCTTCTTGTGCTTTATAAATCCTTTCTATTGTATAACCAGGGATTATCTGATTGTCTTAACCTTTGATACTAACTTTTAATGACTTGTAACATTTAGGATGTCTGTGAATGAGATTTGTAGAGTGATTTTTTTTTTAGTGTCTTGTATTTTCTGCCATCCAGTCTTGTGAATCAGTATTTTATATTTAACACAGTATTTAATAAAAAATATTATGATAATGCTAGAGGACATCATTTCTTGTGGAGTAGGATTTCAATAAAGACTCAAGATACCTCATTTGTGCCTGCTTTTTCTCCAGTGTGTTTATTAAGTCAAAATGAGTTTTCTTGGAGGATCTTAAACAAACCAACACCAACAACAAAACCACACCCACCAATCTGGTATCCTACTCTCCCCAAATAGGATCACCGAGAAATTAGGAGAGGAGACTTGACAAGCCAAGATGTAACATAGGCAGCCCAATGCACCATCGTTAGGGGGCTGACATGAAATTGTATTATACCCATTGCATTGTAATCATCAGTCCAATGCAACATTGTTGTCTGGCCAGCATTAAGTCATATTCTTTTTCGGTACACAACTGATTATAGAACACAGTCCAAAGCAAATAAAGACTTGCCAGAGTGATAGGCAGTGGAAGATACTTAAGAGCTGATCCTGCAATGAGCTGCATGTGGGGAATTCAGTTACAATGAAGCTCCATTTGCTGGGAATGGAACAAGAGTGCCAATGATTCTCAGTAAATGATGGATTAGAGCAAAGCAGGTCGAGGGATGATGGAGTGGGAAATGGGTTCACTATAAAAGGGTCTGATGGGGGCAGAGATGTTATTTGGTCTCTGGGAAACAAGGGATTAATTTAATGTCCGCTTTTACCATGAGAGAAGGACTATAAATTGGTGGGGGAAATTCAGGTGAGAAGAAGAATGCTGCTGGAGAGCTTGGGCTCCGCACCAATGTTATGGGCCTGGATTGATCTCCAAGATGGGACGTTTCCCTGGAGGAAAAGAATTTGATGGTTGTTCCTGTCTTTTTTGCTGACTCGTTCCGGTGGTTTACAGAGACGTCCACCTACAATGTCTCAGTGTGCAGCTTTCCCCTGAGACGCTCTGGGTGAAGGGTATTCAGAACCTTGGGTGAATCCAGGAGAAAAGGAAGAAAGTCCCCACAGTGGCTTCATTTCCAAACACCTTGTTAGCACCTCTGGCCTGTTATTTTTAGTCTTCCTCCTTTCACTTGTGTCAAATGTAAGGGGTGGAACTCAGCAGAGGTTGGTGATGCGATGAAACAGGAAACCAAGTGTGATCTGTAAAGGGAGCCTCAGAGCCAGTCACGATCAGACTATACGGGATTCAAAACAGGAGACACAAGACCCTCGTTGGCTTCCGTGGGAGCAGGATTTGGCCCCTAGTTTCTAACTGCACCTGCAACATCTCTTTGTGAGTCAATACACAGATTGGCAGCATGCTATGAATGGATTCTGATAACGAGCACTGGGACATATATAGCAATTACACTCCTCAGCCATTCTGGCTTTTCACTTCCCCAGCTTTGCATACTTGCTACTGAAAATGCTATCAGCTCGCATGAGAGGCCAGAGTCTGACAGAGGTCAGTTACATTGCTGTAACTCCTCAGTGATTCCTTTTACTTGCATCATTCTGGATTTACACCAGAGTAACTGAGATCAAAATCTGACTCTCGCTCAAAAATTCATTGAGTTATTCTGCAGCATATAGACTGGCTTCCCCGTGCTGGAGTGCTTGGGCCATGCAGTTTATCCGTTAACTGCATCCCTCATCTCTCATGCAGCGATGCTGGGACATGGGTGGCTGTTTATGTGGAGAGGTGTGTGGGCATTCTCGTGGTATGTGTGATAAGGATGCACTGTAATAACTGAGCATATTTCCTTACCAGCTTTGGTTATAAACTGGCCCAGTACCCCTCTGTATGGCCACCAGTCTGTACAAGTGGACCCAATTGCTGGGTCCTATATAATTCTGACTCTGCTGGATCTGGGTAGTTTCATCACTGTTTCTAGCTCTGAAGCGCTAGGCATTCTCCTGGGCCCAGCCCTCTCGTCTTGCATCCTTCCCTGGGACATTGAACATTAACTCTCTAGACCCTCAAACCAATGTCTGAGACCTTCTGAGTCCTCCCAGTTTCATGCACTCCCTTGGCGCTCTACACAGGGTGTGGACACTCATTTAATTCCTTCAGAGAAACCCTGGCAAGCAAGCAAAGAACACAGGCTTAGCAAAGGAATTTCTTAACCACAGAGACTTTGCCATTAAAAGCACTCAAGTTGCAGATAATTGAAAATAATCGAAGTCCTGAGAGACATTCTCCCCCTGGTTGAGCTCACCCCTTCAGTGAGTGTGTAGTTCATCAGAACTGCAGGCAGGGCAGAGTCTCTCCTGTATGGCCTTCTTATGTGTGCCAATGGTAAGGACCCCTTGCACAGAGCTCTAAAATAAAGCCCCTAGCTCAGTGCCATGTGTTCACATTCCCAATCCAGCCAGTCATGTTTGTTCCTCTCCCTTGCAAGCTCCTGTGTAGAAAGGCCTTTGTTCCATGGAGATGGACAATTAGTTGATGGCCCTAGATTGCAGTCTTGATGGTTTTCAGTAATGGTCGTAAGAATGGCCATACTGGGTCAGGCCAACAGTCCATCTAGCCAGGTATCCTGTCTTCTGACAGTGGTCAGTGCCAGATGCTTCAGAAGGAATGAATAGAACAGGACAATTTTGAGTGATCCATTCTGTTGCCCAGTCCCAGCTTCTGGCAGCTGGAGTTGAGGGACATGTGGAGCATGGGCTTGTGTCCTGCCCATCCTGGCTAATAGCCATTAATGCACCTGTCCTCCATGAACTTATCTAATTGTTTTTTTAAACTCAGTTATAGTTTTGGCCTTCACAACATCCACAGCAACAAGTTCCACAGGTTGACAGTGCGTTGTCTGAAGAAATACTTCCTTATGTTTGTTTTAAACCAGCTGCCTATTCATTTCATCAGGTGACACCTAGTTCTTGTGTTATATGAAAGGGTAAAATAAGAATTCCCTATTCACTTTCTCTATACCTTTTTGCACTTCTGATCTTAATCATGAGGCTGCCTATAACAAGTGTGCTTAGAAATCCAAGATCCAAACAAGTGTGTCAGTACTTCCTCAGGGGGCATGGATCAGTGTTCATGTCGCACTCTCCATCAGCACCCGGCCCAAGCTGGGGAAGCTAATGATCCAACCAGAGGACCAAATTCAGTGATGAATTCTGGTCACATGCCACCTGAGGCACATTGCGCATATGTTAAGAAGTACTTCCTCTTGTCCACTTTGTCTCTTGTCCTGGTGGGGATTCATCCCAAAAGGAGATGGATAGGCAGAGAGATCTATCCACCTGGCTTTGCTCGCTTCTCACAGCTGTTTCACAGGTGCCCTCATGTCCCGAACCATATCTCACTCCATCTCACACAGGCCTGGTCTCCTCGCACTTTGGTTATTGTAAGTTAATGACACCAGGAATGCTGAGTCATGGGACTGAGGGCAGAGAAAATTAGGATATAGAAACTAATCTCATGCTGTTTACAGATTCCTGTGCTATCATATTTCATTTCTTCCACACTGTATTCCAGATCTTGGGCCGCAGCACGTTGAGAGGTTTGGTTGCAATACACCAGACCAGATGCCGTCTCTGCCACCCCTTTACAGTTTTGGAGAGGACTTCCCCACAAAGCAAACCCCTGAGCGTTAGAGTGGCTTAGAGACACAAAACTATTTGATTTGGGGGGGTCTTTCTAGCCCCCCTTATGCCCATCTTCATTGAGACCACTTTAGCCAGAGCTGCTGTTCAAAACCCAATTAAGGGGGAGATTTTCAAAGGTAGAAACGAGTCATTTGGTGAAGAATAGGCTAGTGATTTAGTTATTGACTCACGTTGACAAACAATCCGAAATAGGCCACTTTTAACCCAAACCGAGAGTATCCAAACTGAGCTTTGCAGTAGTTTAATGAAATCCATTTAACCAGATCAGTTCAGCTAAACCAGTGCAATATAGACAAGGCCTTATTTCCCTCCACCCTTGGTTTATCTTTGTCTATTTAGATTGTGAACTTTATGGGGCAGGGACTATCTCTTGCTATGTGAGGTGTTTGCTCAGGGCCTGATCTTAGAGCCTACAGGGGTGACCATAATACAAAGGGGAAGAGAAGTGGCCTCTGACAGCAGTCAGGCCATTTAGAAGGACAATAATGTTTATGTCTTGTGCAGCTCCGCTCAGGTTTTCAGCCCCAGGCAAATAATAACTCTCAATATTTCCTCTCTTGCAGGGCTGCCACCCCACAATCACAGAGCTCTTAATAAGTGGTGGAGTGTAAACTCTTTGTGCAGGGCCACCTTTTTGTCATAAAATACCAGGGGTGGAAGGGATCTAGTCTAACCCCCTGCCCAAAGCAGGTCTAATCCCCAGACAGATTTTTTTACCCAAACCTCTAAATGGCCCCTTCAAGGGCTGAACTCATAACTCTGAGGGTAACAGACCAATACTCAAACCACTGAGCTATAGGATACCGAACGGTCAACACTTGAGCCCTGATCCAAATGCATAATATACCTCAGCCCCCTCCCCGCCCGGGGCCGCCATGAGGCAGGTACGGGCTCGCAGGAGGCGCATCCCCCCTCCCCCATGACATGCAGCCACCTCTGGGGCGGAAGGCGGCAGCTGTTCAGCAGACTCTCGGGCCAGGAGGCTGCTCGGTGCCGGCTTTGGCCCTTCCCCGCGCGGGTCTGACAGCGGGGCCCCCGGCACCCACCGAGCTCGCCCCGCGGCCCATCGCGCTGAGGATCCCGAAGGTGGCGCCCTGGAGCCGCGGAGCCGCCTCCTCTCCACTGCCATCCCCGCCCCGGCTGGCGGGACGTGAGCGCTCGGGCTCGGCTAGCGCCGGCTCCTGCCCTCTGCAGCCGGGCTGGCCGGGGCGGGGAGCCGCGGCGGGGAAGAAGCGCCCGGCGAGGCCAGGGCCGGTGAGTAACGGCTCGGTACGGGCTGGGGGGCGCGGAGCGTGCCCCGGGCAAGGGCAGGGGGAGCCTGGGGCGGGGGGGACCCACTCAGGTGGCTTCAAGTTGAGAAGCCAGAGACAGAAAAGGGGGGGGGGTGAGGGAGACAGGAGACCCCCCCGGGGCGGGGGGGGGCTGGCAGCACGGCTCCCCTAGGGCTGGGGGCAAGCAGCTGGCGGGAGACAGACATGCGGGCACACGCACACACTTGCGAGGCAGCCTGGCACACGGACCCAGGCTGACAGAGAGGAGAGAGACACCAACAAGCATCCAGAGCCAACGAGACACGCAGGCACTGGGCCGGACAGCCGGACCGACAGACACGGGAGCACCGCGCTGGGTTGCAGCGATCTGCCCTTCCCGAGAAGCGTCCCAGCAACCCACCCCCCCGGACACCCCCAATGCAGGGAGGCTGGCCCCAGGAGCTTTGCTAGCCCTGGAATATTTGTTCTCCTACCCTTAGAAAGTGAAGCCAGAGAGCGGGAGTTGAGGCTTTTCTGGTTGCCATTGGAGACCAAACCTGCCTTGCAAATAACACCAGACCGTAAAGAAGCAAACCTGGTGGGTTGGTGGGGGATCCTGCTGCTTTTTCACTCCCTTCCCCCCAAAACAACCCATTTCACCCGCTTTCAGGCTGTCGACCATCCCATTAGCAGGAAAATGTTTGCAATACGATTGCCCACGGAGGAGCAGAGCAATTTCTTTTGGAGTTTAAGTAACTTCAGTAAATTATGAAGAAAATGCAGGGGAGTTAGTCAGTTGCTCTGGGATTGCCTATTTCCAGCGCTGTAGAGGATCAGTTCATAATTTTTCCAGTGATAATTAAGAACTCCAAATTAGACAGTCCACTGAGATTCAGATGCTCGAAAGCCAGCAGAAAGCAAACACACAGTTTAAAATGCAGTTCTTGCATACAGTACACAGCTCAGGGGATTGTCATTTGTACATTGGCATTACTGCAGGGCCAGTGGTATATGGGGCCGAGCAAAACTCGTTTTTAAAAGATTCACATTAAGACCCCTATTGACTTCAGCACGAGTAGAACATTCTCTGCAATTTGTAGGATCAGCCCCTTGATTCTTATCATCTGTTCAAGTAGTGCCATAACTGTAGATAGCAGTTGACAAACTTGTAGTAAGACGTGGTTCCTGTGAGCTCTCTCGGGCAAGGAACCATCATTTTGTTCTGTGGTTTCACAGCGCCCACTTCCTGGATCCCAACGGGACAATGAGGCATTTGCTGAAATACAAATTAATAATAATTAGTAATAATAATGCTTTGAGGAGTTTAATGCCCAGTCCAACTTTGGCTGAAGTCAGTGGCAAGACTCCTGTTCACTTCACTGGGAGTTGGATCAGGCCCTAAGTATGACAGATGCAACACACTTGATTAACTATCAGTCTCTAAATGGCAGACTTGATAGTAACACCCTGGCGAGAGGAGGGGGCTGCTTTCCTCACTACAGAAGCATTTCCAGAGGTGTCTCTGCGGTCCCTGTGCACTGAATGTGAAATCTTCCAGTTAGGAGCTCGCAGTTGAGTCTCAAACCCGTGAGTCTTCATGTTTTCTCTTCAAGTCTTTATCACCCTACTAGATGTTCCCTTATTCTGAATAAGCAAAAGAATTTTCCATCTGACATCTGATTGGAGAAACAACCGACTAGTCCAGCCTTTCTCATTTCACCCAGCTTTCGCATTTGCCACCATAGGCTCAAGATCCCTCACCCTACAGGAAGTTAATCACAGAGTCAGTTTGAGTGATGCTTTTTATTTTCTTCAATTTCACTCCCATCCCCATTATGCAGGGTGAAGGTGGGGCCAGGCGACACCTCACCAAAGCAAACTTTAGGTTGGTCTTGGATCTGTAGAGGGGCAGGATTTAATAGTTAAGGGATGTAAGTCTAAGTCTCTGGGTCCACAATCTTCTCATTTCCTTTGCCTTTGGAGTTATAATTTGTTCCACATTGTAGTGTTGGAGCCAGCCCTCAGTCCGCCCACAGTGTCTTTGCTGCTCTCTGTCTGAGGCTGCGACTCTGGTTTCCATTTAAAAAAGGAAATTCTGCAAAAAGGGACCTGAGATAAATAGCCTCACTGGCTGTATTTCTTGGACAGATAAATGTGAAATAAGCAGCACACGTGCATGTGCAATAGGCAAGCACAGCCACCTTCTCGTTGTGTGTAACCTGCATGCTCTGGGATAAACACAGGGGAAATTCAAGAAGGTTGGAAGAGTGCTAATGTTGTGCCAAATATTCAAAAAGGGCAAACGGATTGACCCAGGTAACTGTAGGCTGATCAGTTTGACATCAATCCCAGGCAAATTAATGGAAAAGCTGATATGGCTTGCAATCGATAAAGAATTAAATGATAGGAATATAATTAATGCCACTCAACATTGTTTCATGGAAAATAGATCTTGTCAAATAACCCTTCATTCTTTGAGGAGATAACAAGTTTGGTTGATTGGTTGGGTGCATAGTTGTCATATACTTACACTTTTATAAGGCATTTGACTTACTACTGCATAACATACTGAGTAATAAATTAGCACTATACAGTATCAGTAAAGCACACATTAAATGGATTAAGAACTGGCTAACTGACAGCTTTCGAAAAGTAGTTGTCAGAAGGGGATCATCACTGTATTTCTAAAGGGCTTTTGCAGCCCCTTCAGTACTAGGCTTGAGGCTAGCCAGTACTTGCATCAATGATCTGGAAATGAATATAAAATTACGGCTTATAAAATTTGCGGATAAGACAAAGATTGGCAAAGTGGTAAATAGCAATGAGCAGGCAGGCCTACAGAGCAATCTGGATTGCTTGGTAAACTGGGCCCATTCTAGTAAAATATGTTTTAATATGGCCAAATGCAGAGTTATACATGTAGGAACAAGGAAGGCAGGCAATAGTTACAGAGTGGGAGACTGTATTCTGGAAGGCAGTGATTCTAAAAAGGATTTAGGGGTGAGCTGCTAGACCTGGTTGTAGTGGTCTGTGATCTCCAGAGGTGATAGCATGCCTTGTAATTAATCTAAGAATGTGTCTGCAGATGTGTCCGCAGATCTGTTTCTCTCAGGTATTGCTAAGGCACCTTTCATCCCAGTATCTAAGCAACAGCCATCAACTAAAGATAGCAGTGAGCCTGCCCAAAGAGGGCTCTGTGCTCTCCATCTCCCCTCATTCCCTTTTTCTCACCTTCCCTTCCTTCCTCTCATATAATGCTTCCTTCTTGCCTTGTGTTTCTCTCCGCCTTCCTCACCCTTTATGCCTTCGGGTTAGACTCTGCTAACTGGATGAGGCTTTGTTAGGGAAGTCGGTCTTACGTTTAGACTTGAACGTGATCGGGCTCTGTCTCAGTCTGGCTTACCCTGCTAAGGAGATCACACTGCCGAGAAAGGCCTTGGTATCAAACTCTCAGCGAATCCAGCTGCAGCACTCTTGTGGAGTGTAGGTGCCTTGATGGGTCATGGCTGGACAAGCAAGTGTACAGCCATTATCAGTTGCCAGCTCACCATCTACCCATCAGCTTGTGGGTCACCTTCATCAACAGGTTTAGCCCATGGAGACTATAGGCCCCAGCATGCCATGCTCTGGCTACTTGGGGCTTTGTCTTATATAGGTGCCTATTACCCCCCCCCCCCGCCCCCCCATCCTCTGTCCTGATTTTTCACCCTTGCTATCTGGTCACCCTAAGCTGGATACTAAATATGGGGGCACTTGTGAGTAGTACAGTAGAGCTGTACTTCAGCCCCTGCGCCAAAGACAAAAGAACAGCTCCACCAGGGGGTGCTGTTATATCCACAAGCTGCTGATATATTTCAGTAGAGCAGAGCACATAAGCCATCACGTCACACCATCCCTGGAGGACTTCAGAGGGTATAATTAAATGGCTCCTTGCAGATCTTTGTAACTGAGGTGAAAGTGAAATGATGTTCTCTATTTTCCTGTCCTGGAACTGGGAGGAACAAGTTTCTGTGAAAATGAATAATGCAGGGGAAGCTGCAGGGTTTGCTGTGAAGAGGAGAATAAGTGACTGAAAGAAAGAGATGTGAAAAGAATGGCAAGGTAAGTAAAGGTCTTTAAATAGGCATCAGGTGCACTTAGCTGGAACATTTGGGACAGGCTGCTAATGTTTAAAGTTACTGAGTGCTGATACAATGGGGGAACAGGGATTCCACTCAGCCATAGGAAACTGTCCACACAACTGCCTTTGTACGAACAAGAGCTGCCCAGCTGATTTGGGGATGTTGAAATTATACCCCAACAAACCTAAATGACTATTAGATTTTGTGGTGTTTTAGTTACAACACCGTTGACCGGCTAATGATAAATTGCAGTGCAGTGCTCAGATGGGAGGACATGTGTTGACCACATGAACATCACATTCATTTGTTGTGATCATTACCATAACAGTGCAGAATAAATAATAGCATCATGAATAGCCATTGTTGGTGTGGCTGGTCTGTGTGTACCATGACATGGAAAGAGAGGCCTAGACACTTGATACAGATTCCACTAAGAGGAAAAAACAAAACCCCTGGCTGATTCAGTCATAGTTTTCAACAGTAAATGCCAAAAAAAAAATAAAAAAAATCTTGCTTTCTGCTTTTGCATATGGCACATGTTTGGAATGTCTGGAGCTGCCTACCTCTGCTGCAAGCTTTTTTCCCTCAAACAATGCATATCTTATAATAGCATTATAGGAGAACTGTACCATAAGCAACAAGGAGGAGATCTGGGGGATTTAGGTGCATGAGGCATTTAGGTGCACAAGTCCTAGTGACTCTCCATAAGGCTTGTGTGCCTAAATTGCTTAGGTGGTTTTGAACTTCCCCCTCACCCCCAAAGGCTCGGTAGACCTGGAGTTACTTTGTCACAGGTAATATGAGCTGAGATGTTCTTAGCTGAAACCTAGCCCCAGTGTTTGTTCTACTCTTCTCTGTTTAGTTTCTTATAAGATGCCCATGAGCATAGAGGTCTGGGAAAAGCATATTTCATTATCACTCTATGTTGTCCCTTAGGCTCTCAGATGGAAATAAGACCATATCTTACTTTGTATTTTGCAGAAAGCCATGATTTTTGGATGGGCTGAACCCCCATCACTCCATTTAAAATCAATAAGCGCTCTGAGTTCTCAGCCCATTGCAAACTGGATCCTTTCCTGCACTACATGCACAACAGTGAAATGACCGTGCTCAAAGCCTCTTTGTATGGATGAAACACATTGTGTTCTGAAGTTTTTGGTCTCTGGAACTAGAGAAGCTGGGTTTGCATAGGGCATTCTAAGAAAGAACACAAAAGTTGCTGCATTATAAACAATGTAGTTAAAATTCAGATGGGCACTTTAAAAAATACATATGGTTTTAGCTGCCTAAGTTTGAAGGAATTGGTTTCTGCAGTTGGAAGTGTTATCAAGTTGTATAGGTGCTGTAGGTAGTTTTGCACTGATGAGATTAGCTGGTAAAATACACAGCTATCCAGATGTTCTAAATGATTCTTACATAAAAGTTATTTTCTCTCTCTCTCATCTGTCAGTGGAGTCTCTTGGGCAGACTCTTAGGGCTGGTCTACACTAGAAAGTTAGGTCTATCTAGGGACGTCACTCAGGGGTGTAAAAAAGTCACACCTATCAGAGATGTAGTTAAACTGACCTAAGCCCCAGTGTTGACTCCATTGGGTCGACGGAAGAATTCTTCTGTTGATTTAGCTACTGCCTCTCAGGGAGGTGGAGCTACTACAGCAACAAAAGAGGGTCCACACTACAGCGCTTGGGTGTAGCAGTTGCAGCATCCAGTGTAGGCATACAGAGTTGGATCAGTTTTTCTTCTGTCCTTTTCCAGAATCCCTTTGTATGCTCCAGCAATCTATTGCTAGTGAGGACTGATTGGGCTTTCCTTGGTAGAGTTGGGGAGGAAATAATTTTCCCATCCTGCAAGGGTTTTTGACGTTTAAAGGTTTTTTTTCTGTCCCTAAACGGAATGAAAAGTCAAAATTTCAAATTTTTGTGAACCGATAAAAAAAAATTGCTTTTGTTTTGATTTTGATCATTTAAAAAAATGTTTAACCTTTTTGGTATAAAATTTCAAAATGAAAAGTCCTTTCAAGTAGATAAATTGAAACTTTTTTTAATGCCCAAATGGGATATTTTGACAGTCTTGAAACTTTCTTCAAATAATGTTCAAACTGGGAGATTTATCATAACCAGCTCTTTCCTGCAAATAGTTTCAATGAATCAACACTTCCCAATGAAAAAAAATTTTGTTGGAAAATTACTGACCCTCTCTGATCCTAAGGGCTTGTGAAAGTTGGTCCTCAATTAGCCAGTTAGGGTCACTTTTGAATGACCTGACACTTACTCTCCCCATGGCTTGAGCCCATAGCTACAGCAATACTCCTGAGAAATGTTATTTTCTAGTGAATGCCAAACTCGTTTTTTAAATCAGAACTGACGGTCAGGTTCTAAATCGAGAGAAGAACGGTCTTCTGGATGATTATTATTTAACATTTCTATGGCACTACCTGACAGTTCATGAGTTCTGGGTTCTAATCCCATCTCTGCCACAGACTGCCTGTGTGGCCTTGGGCAAGAATCCCTGTGCCTCCATTTTTCCATTTGTGAGATGGAGGAAAATAGTATTTCCCTATCTCAAAGGGATGTGGGAAGAATAAATTCATTAACATTTGAGGCGCTTAGATGCTATGATGAACCTCATAGATAAGTCAACACAAACCATAAAATACAGCAAACAGAGCCCCCAAGAATATATATTTTTCAAGCTAAATACTGCATCTGTTTTAACTGGCAAGACACTGCAATTAAACTCCCGCAACCGGCCTGGGCTAGCTGACTCAGCACGGGCTGTGCGGCTGTAGAATTGTGGTGTAGGTGTTCAGGGGCGGGCTGTAGGGTCCCGGAGCCCAGGCTCCAGCCTGAGCCTGAGTGTCTGCACCACAGTTTTACAGCCCCACAGCCCGAGCCCCAGGAACCTGAATCAGCTGACACAGGCCAGCCCTGGGTGTTTAATTGCAGTGTTTACATGAACTTGAATGTCCCTCTGCCCTATTTCCTCATCTGTAGAAGAGGAATGATAAAACTTCCTTTCTCCAGCCCTCTCTCTGCCCTGTGTGTGTAGACTGTAAACTCTGGGGCAGGCACTGTTCTTTGCTCTGTATCTAGCATGATGGGGCCTGATTTTGGCTGTGGTGTTAGGGGCTGCTGTAATAATACATTTAGTACATAAATCCATCTGTGTTCACACCAGGCCTGGAGCTGAGCGTGCCTTTGTGTGTGTGTAGTCGGGGATTCACCCCTTTCTAATACTCTGCTGCACTCATTCCTATGGAGAACTCTCCCTCACTGCAATGAACCAATCCCATTGCTCAGTGCTTTGGGACCGACACCCTCTATTTATTTGACCAGCTATCTGTTTTTGCCATTATTAATTGCCTGCCTGAGGGAGAGACCTTTCAGGGAGCCCGTTGCTCTTGGCTGCTGCTGCTACTCCAGCAGGGAAAGTCACCCCTCTGCCTTGGAGCAGGAGGGGAAAGGGAAAGTTTTTTCCTCTCTGTTTCTTGCTTTGTTTTTTGCTGAGCTGAGTATGTGCAAAGGTAAATGTTATTACAGATTCAGGGGAGACTGTCTGACTCAGGATTATAAATGAGATATTCCCAGGAGAGGAAAGCATGGTCCAGTGCTCATACGTGCAGACAGGAAGTCACCAGTTCTGCATTAGAGCCACTGACCTTGCAAAAGTCATGTAATCTTTCTGTGCCTCAGTTTCCTCATCCACTTCACCCCAGGCAGGGATGGGGAGGGGCCAAGTCACCTGTGAGTTAATGGGGAAAGGTGTCTGCCTTCCTGCCCCCTTCTGTCCTGGGTACACAAATGGCTCTTGTAAGGGGCAGGCTAGTGATCTGAGTGGTACGGGGAAGGTGATAAGGGAGGACAGGGCATGAGAAGGGGCATCAGTAAGGTTGTATGGGAGCGGGGAAAGGGGGTCACACTGAGGCTAGAGCTGGGTGGGATATGTATATGTGTGCAGACTGAATGGGAGAAGGCAGAGAGATTATACCTTGGAGAAGTTCCCACCGCTCACAAAAAACAGTAAGACCAGAAGGTGACCTCTTCCATTAGCAGCACGAGCGCTTTCCCATCCCGGGCTGGAGGTGGTTTGGAGTCTGTCCAGTGCCGACAGAGGATCTTTCTGCTAATGTTAGCACTCTTCTTGGATATTCTGAAAGACCTGACAGAAATACCATCGTACAGGAGGCGAAGTGGCCCTGTAGGTTGGGCAAATATCTCAGTCTCAACTCTATTCTGCTGCTGATTTACTGTATGAATTTAGGTAAGTCCCCTGGCCTCTCTTTGCCTCTGTTACAACAGTGGTTCTCAACTAGGGGTACACATACTCCTGGGGGGACGTGGAGGTCTTCCAGGGGGGGCATCAACTCATCTAAACATTTTCCTAGTTTTACAACAGGCTCCACAAAAAGCACTAGCAAAGTCAGTACAGACTAAAATGTCGTACAGACAATGACTTGTTCATCCTGCTCTATGTACTGTACACTGAAATGGAAGTACAATATTTATATTCCAGCTGATTTATTTTATAATTATATGGTAAAAATTAGAAAGTCAGCAATTTTTCAGTAATAATGAGCTGTGACACTTCTGTATTTTTATGTCTGGTTTTGTAAGCCAAGGAGTTTTTAAGTGAGGTGAAACTTGGGGGTACGCAAGACAAACCAGACTCCTGAAAGGGGTACAGTCGTCTGGAAAGGTTGAGAGCCACTATAGTACAGTATTAATAAAAGAGGGAAAACGAGGCCTCGCCATCTTTGTAAAGTGCTCTGAGGTCTGTGGAGGACATGTGCTCTATATAGGTGCTAACTGTGGCTAGTGATGTTGATTGATGTCTGCCTCAGAGGGAGGGTTACGAGATCCTTGAATGGAAAGCGCTCCGAGAGTGCAAAGTAGTAGTGATAAAGTAACAGCAGTGCTAATTGTCTTTGTAGGACCTTTCGCCCGTAGGCTGCCATTTCACATCCACTCCAGGATACTAGTAACAACCTCGCTTAGTCGCTATCTGATGTCTGCTCAGTGTCTGCAGCAAAATGAGCTTCATGGGCTCAGGCCTCCAGTGTCCACATTACACCCATAGGGCGTCACAACTGGCCCTGGTTGAGAGTGCTGTTGACAGCCTCAGCAGAGGCCAGGGACTGAATGGGGGATGTAGACTTAGGTGGTACCTCTCTAGGTTTGATGCACAGTAGTAGGGTGGAGGAAGCTTGCCCTGAGGCTGTCTGTGCTGTACCTATTTTGGGATAAAGAGAAGTCTGCAGTTTCCAGGGCTGTCAGCCTGGAACCTTTCTCCAGCAGTAATGTCACACACTATCTCAGAGTGTAGGTCAAGTAGGAGGAGTGTGGGGACAAATAAAACTCCGAATTCTGCCTTGTGTCCAGTGGAACAAATACTTCTTCCATGCTTGCCCTTGATACGTTCACTCTTGGCATCATGAAGTTATTTAGCTACAAAGTGTTGTGACTTTTATTGAAAACTCTTAAATCTAGGGAAGCATATATCGGGCAGTAACTCACATACTCACAGTTGCAATTGTGTGTCCATTCTGGATTGTCACACTATGCCTTGGTAGGAATGATCATGTTATAAATCAGCTGTTGGTTTAAAGCTGATAATTTATATAACAATGTGTATCCAGATTTTTAAACAATAGTCTATGCGAATGGGTGAGAGGTTCTTGGAGGGGAAAAATTCACATCGCAGGCCTACCAGAGACTGATCCTGATTTGTCCACCTACCGTAGGGTGATTCACAAAGTTAGGATCAGCATGTTAGGATATGTCTAGCTGTGCTTAGCCTTGATGTAGATGCATAAGATGCTTTTCTCTTGCCAGATGTCTCTTGCCAGATCTCACTCGAGTCCTAATGTGAGAATGTGATTTTAAAAATAAATATTTTATTTAAAAGTAGAGCTGCAAAATCTAAACTGAAATGTAGACAAGCCCAGAAAATCTGTGCCAAATTCCTCCCCTAACTGGCCATAGCAAGCATTCAGCAAAGAAATTTTTCTGTGAGATATCACCCAGTCTGCCACACATCACCGTGTCCTGGTTTGATAATGCAGGCAGCCCTCGTTTGGGAACACTGGAGAATAGCTGATACAACAAGGATTTCATTTGGCCTTTGGTTGCATCGGGAAGTGGTATCAGTGATGCTACAGAATAATGCACTTTGGAATGTCTTAGTGAACCAGGAAGTACCAGAAGATTTGGTGAGGTGGAGTGGAGAGAACTTTTTAGAAAGATTAATCACAACTTGTTTTTTCTAGGGCCTGTTGCCTCTTGGTTAGCAGGGACATTCAGCAGAGAGCTGCAGGCTTAACTTAATTTTCACCTGAGCTTTGCATTTCACCTTTAAAAGTTGAATTGATTCATAACTTGTAAGTGAATGGGACTCCTGAGACCTTGGCTGCTAACCGAGAAGGTCTCTGTGATGCTTCTCAGGGCATGCAGGGCTGCAAGTCACAGTATTGCCACCCGCCTCCAGCACAAGGGAGTCTTGCCTTTGCCAGCTGGGTGTTAGCTCCGTAACACAACCAGCTTGTCAGCCACTCAAGCCCTGCCTTTGCCCTGAGGGTTGACAATAGATTCACCCTAGCCATTGACTCCCTTCAAAGTGTCTCCCTGCAGTATTCAGCCCCTGATCTCTGGATACCACCAAAATCCCAGATCCTCTCTTTCCAGCAGAACAGTGTTCCTCAGTTTACCAGTTTTACCTTAGCCTACCGCTCCCGTATCACACACAGCACTTGAGTTCAATTATAGCGAAAGAAAAGGGAGTATATTTAGGAAAGACTAGAGTTTCAAGTAGAACAAATATGAGTGATGGAAACAAATGGTTGCATATAAAATGCAAACTAGGGCCTAAGCTTATTTATAGTTACCTTTCCTGTCTAATAAAGGAGATTCTTACCCCAAAGTTAAGTCTTCTGCAGCATTTGCTAGCCACAAGGAGCTACTCTCCGCTCCTCAAGGCTCCTCAGTGAATGCATCCAGAGTGTCTTTCTCCACCTTGCGATATACTGCATCAGTCTTTTGTCTTTATTCACAGACAGGGCGATCCCTTCACTATCTTGCTGTTCTTTTCCCCTTCCAAGTGGTTTTCTATTAACTTTTCTTGGTTGGTGCACCAGTGGACAATTAAGCAATACGTTATGTGATCAGCTTGCCAGGGATTATATGTCACAGTTCCCTGGTGACTCACTTTCGCTCCAAGATCCTAAGTCCAAAATTTTCACATTACTCCTTAAATATCACCCAGATACACATCTCACAATGATTATGAGCATTGATAAATTAAAAGCTTTCACACATGCTACCCTTCATGGATAAATACCAAGTAAGCAGTGTATTATGTGTAGTGAGTTTGTCAGGTCTAAAACAGGAGTTGGTTGTAAAGACCAGTAAACCCTTTGCCAGTTGGCACCAATGAGCTTTGTGTCACAATCTCCTCTTGTGTTCTTAGTGTAACGAAACTGCTGGGCTTTGCTTTTCTCTCACCCCAAGAACATCGGCAGGGAAGCATGCGCTTGCGTAGCCATTGATCTATATGCTGGGGATCCATTGATCTATAAACTGAGGATGCTTGGTATAGTTCCAGATCAAATTCCTAGGGACAAATTAATCTCTGGGGTAATTCCACTGATTTCAGGGATGATGGATAAATTTTGCTCCTGCTGTCCTTGTCACACATGTAAACTCGCAGGATCATTCCTGCACTCTTCTTGTCATTCTACAGATGACTGCATGTCCCCTCTGGGCCACAGTCCAGGCAAGGGATCTTCGAGTCACTCCTGCTCCAGTTTGTTTGAAGGTTTCTGCTCATGTGCTTGCTATTATCCGTTTCCCCTCAGGGCTTTAAAATGCTGATTTGCCTTTTTTGTTTCTGTTTACCCTGCAGCTGTGTCCCATGACGACCTCACCCACTATGTTCTATGGATCTTCGTCCGCCATGTCCCCACCTTCCAAAAACAAGCTCAAGCGTCAGACCCGGATATTCTCTCAGGTCTTGTACCGGACACTGAGCTATAAGGACCGCAGCTCAGTGTCGGCTTTCCCACTTGCAAGCTGCGACGACCCAGCTGAACTTTCCACTCAGGTTTCAGCCCCTGGGGTTCTGAAGATATTTGGGGGCAACATCTGCGCGGGCACCAACTACAAGAGCGTCCTTGCCACGGAGAGCTCAAGTGCGCGGGAGCTGGTGAAGGAGGCGCTGGAGCGCTATGGGTTGAGCAAGGTGGACGCCAGCCACTATGTGCTGTGTGATGTCATTGGGATGTTCAGCGGCTCTGAGAAGCAGTGGCAAACGGAAGGGTTGCGAGTCCTCGGTGATAATGAGAAGCCCCTTCTGATTCAGGACCTATGGAAGCCCAAGGAAGGGTTCTCCCGGCGTTTGGAGCTACGGAAGAGATCTGAGGTGGAGGAGCTGGCTGCGAGGGACGTAGACACGATCACGGCAGGTAAGAGACTAGCAGAGAGCTATATATGAATGCTGAACTGAGTAAGGGCCATGGGATGAGCTCTTGGCTCTTAAAGTGGAGGAGCTGCCCCATCTTGTGCCAGACCAGGGCACCGAATCTCATATTTTAGACATTGAGTGCAGATCCTTAGCTGATGTAAACAGGCCTAGCTCTCCAGTGTCACCTTAAAGACTAACAGATTTATTTGGGCATAAGCTTTTGTGGGTAAAAAACCCTCTTGGTATCTACACCTCCTCATCAATTATTGGGAGTGGATCACATCCACCCTGATTGAACTGGCCCTGTCAACACTTGTTCTCCACTTGTGAGGTAACTCCCTTCTCTTCATGTGTCAGTATATTTATGCCTGTATCTGTAATTTTCACTCCATGCATCTGAAGAAGTAGGTTTTTTACCCACGAAAGCTTATGCCCAAATAAATCTGTTAGTCTTTAAGTGCCACCAGGCTCCTTGTTGTTTTTGTGGATACAGACTAACATGGCTGCCCCCGACACTTGAGGCCTAGCTCTGTTATCGTCAGTGTGTGTAAATGGCCATGGTGGCATTAGCATTAATTCACTTTATTACTTCCCACCCCCACTTTTTCTTCACATCAGTGAAGCTATGACAATTTACAAGCAGCTGAGGATCTGGCCCTGGGAGCATTGTAAATCTTTCCTGAGCTGGCGATAGTTTATATAATACTCCTCTACCTCGATATAACATGACCTGATATAACGTGAATTCAGATATAACACAGTAAAGCAGCGCTCCGGTGGGCCAGGCTGCGCACTCTGGCGGATCAAAGCAAGTTCGATATAACGTGGTTTCACCTATAACATGGTAAGATTTTTTGGCTCCCGAGGACAGCATTATATCAAGGTAGAGGTGTATTGCAATGTGATATTGTGTCTCTGCCCAGAAACAGTCGCAATCTGGTGCACTCTGGGCTTTGTCAAAGGCCCTTACAGAGGTGCCAGTTCAGCTGCCCAACCCCCTGGGCGTCCAGAAGGCCTGATAGGTAGAGGAATCAGTAAATTTCCACTGTCCAAGAGGGCAGGCTATCAGTTTTAGGGGTTCCGTTCCTTCTGTGGGAACCAGAGTTGTGTTCCACAAGCTTCCTCTGCAGTACCATGCAAGGAGAGTGCTGATGGTGGGACATGACCAGTGGATCCGCGACTGAGGGGCATCAGTGTAGGGCATAGGCCAAGCTGCCACAGAGCCAGCTGTAGCCTGGAGGCTACAGTAACAGCCATAGGAGCCTGGGGGACCCTGTCTTATGCTGAGGATTCTCTTAGGTTTGGCACAGGGCCTAGGGTTTGACCCAGAGGAACTGAACTCATTAGGATATTAGGAAAAAAGTTCTAACTTTAAGGATAGTTAAACACTGGAACAGGTAACGTGGGAGGCTGTGGAATCCCCGTTTTGGAGGTATTAAGAAAAGGTTAGATAAACTCCTATCAGGGATGGTCGAGGCACACTTAGTCTTGCCTCAGCATGGGGGCCTGGACTAGATGACCTCTTGAGGTTTCTTCTAACCCTGTGTCTCTGTGATTCTATGGCAATGCTGAATCTCACCTTTAAATTGTATCAGCATTTTAGACTGTGCTTGTTTTCTGTCCCTCCGATCATAGTTAAATTACATTATGATGCCATTTGGGAGCATGCAGACTGTTTTGCTATTGGTTGAGTTCCCTGCCTCCCCTCTCCTCCATTCCCAAATAGGCTTTATCTTTATCAGGGGAAAAACCTGAACCTGCAAGTTGAGCACTTAGCTGATTTCATTACAGTTCCAGCAGGACGTCTGCAATGGCGGGAGATCTGTAGCGAATTTTAGGAGCAATCAAATGAAGTAAAGAGATAATGAGAGAAAACCAGTGTGGGCCAAAACATACTCTGCATTATTATCCATGGCTCTCTGTGGCTCATGGGTGGACAGTGGAGATTAATTGTGAATCAGTGGGTTTGTAAAAGACCCAAGGGCAATGGAACGAAGTTGTGATTTCCCTTCCTGAATTAACACCCCCTTCCGGAGGTTTAAAATCAAACTCGTACTGTAATACATTGGATCGCTGGAGCGTCTGAGCACCTGACCCCACATCATCAGAGATTGCTCTGACTAGGAGATACAGGATGGATTCTAATGCTTGGTTGGTATCTTCTCTGTCTGCAGTTTTCACAGCTGCTTTTGCAGAGGAAATATGATATAATTTCCTGTTATTGTCACTGTTACCCCAGCAGGATGTTAAGTTATGGGGAGAGGTGCTAAGGAGAGGGTTAATGGTGAGTCCAAACACAGTCCTATTAGCCAGGGGCTGAGTATGCACATGTGCAAGCTGACTGAACTGAGTGAGGTGGCAGAGATGTAATTGGAAGCAGAATTGGCATCGTATGTGCTGGTAGGTCTTCATTGTACCTATAGGAATCCATGATAGTTTGGTCTGGGTACAGAAGCATGGCTGGATGGACTTCCAGGCTTGGTGTTATGTGAGGTTTCTATCCAAGCCCATTTTTGTTTTTAAAAAATGAAGTGGTGGCTATCAGAAGAGAGTGGTAGTTATACCAGTATATTGTGAAGAATCCGGTTAGCCAGATGGCAAAGTCCACCCCTCTTCATAAGAGGCGAGGGATGATATCCTCACCACCAAGCATTGCTGCTCAGGTACCGTGGAGGTGAGGGGGCCAGCTGCTATAAGTACCTAGCTATATTTCCACCACTTTAATCGTACACGTGGGATACTGCGGATGATCGCAAAATCTATAACCCAGTGGTTCTCAACCTGTATACCATTGTGGGCTGCATATGCAGCTCTCTATGTGTTATGTGGACGGCACCCACAAAGTATATAGTACCTGTACAGCCCTGAGGATATCACATAGGCCGCAGCTATGTGCTGATTGGGCCGTAAGCAGCTCACGGGCTCCAGGTTGAGAACCGCTGCTATAACCGCTAACGGAGAAGGAATTAACAGTCTGCTGCATCCACTGCTGAAGGGAATTGGGACGCTTTGCATTGGTTTTAACTGAAGTTGGATTGGGCCCAAACTGAATGAGTAAAGGAAATTCAGAGGGAAGCAGGCGGCTATTCGCTTCACTATGAGGTGCAGATGTTTCAGGACGCATTGCTCGGCTTCTGTATAGTCCCGAGAAGGTTCCCGTGTTTCAGGAAACCCGTAAGTGTTGCGTGGTGCTATAAATGCAATCCTTTCCTAGCAGCAGTATCGCTATGGCAGGAGTCCATTCTCTCTGAAGAGGTAGAGGCCAGTCTTTCCAGAACCTCAGGATACTGTTTCTTTGGCAGTCTTTAAGCAAGGCTTAATCCATGTTATCTCCCCTTTTAAAAGGAAACAGGATAACTGAGCTGGGAAACTAAGCACACAAAAGGGAGGATACACGGCTGCCAGTGTGTCCTTGGGATGCAGCTCATTTACCATGTGCCTGCCTGCAAAATCAAACCATACGGATGGGAGGTTTTGGGTGTCTTGTGTAACAACCATGTAAGGCACGTCTTGCAACTGGGTTCACGTGGGAGGACCCCTGCCCCTACAGAGAGCCCCATGAAAGACAATGGGGCTTCACGTGGATTGCAGGGGTCTGCTCGATTACAAAATCGGGACACAGATTGGTGCTTTTAAGCTTTCGTGCTGTCCCTTGCAGCCAGTGCCTAGCTTTGAAGCAGCATAGCTATAGACATGCTTCTCTAGCTGCCCTGCCGTTGGAATTCAGGATGCAGAGAACTTCTTGCCAACTGGAAATAAGTAAGGGATGCCACGGCTAGGCAGACAGTGTGTATGCCTGCTTTACAACTCCACAAACAAAACAGTGCCATGGTTCATGAACTATCTGCATTGCCTGAAGGAGCTTGCAGCTTTGCTGAGGAAAACATGGGGAAACTGTGTCTAGGTTGCACCTTAGCTTAAATTTTTTTAAGCCACCATCAGTTCTTCACCACCAGTGGTTTGTTAAAATTGCAACCCTGAAATTCCAAGCTCAGATTAATTCGCTCAGGTCATTGTCACGAGTCTGAAGACAGCTTGGTTTGTTTTATTTTCATTGCTCTAGCCTCCAGGTTCTTCTCTTTTCCGAATCCAGGGTTAATTCCCCTCTGAGCTTTCTTCAGGGCAGAGGCAGGGCTGGGACTAGTTAAATCTTTCCCAGGAGGCTGGTATTTAGGAACAGTGTCACATAAAGATCCCAGTGCTAAAATAAAGACAATACTTATCCGCGTACGTCCTGTGGTCAGTGTTGGAGTGGCATGTCAGACAGCCTGGCTTTCATCCAGGGCAGAGACAGGAGAGTAGAAGCAGTTAAAATAGACAGGAACATGGGTTTTTACCACATGGCTTGTGGTACCTGAGGTATCTCAAGGCACTGTATAAGGCACCATGTTGAGGGCAAACGTGATAATCATAATGCACAGCCCGACAGGTCGTTGTTAGAATCTGCTTTTGCTTTATTGCCAAAGAGACCCTTGGTCAAAATGCCTGAGTTCTCCCTTCCAGGCCCTGTAAGGGAGCCCAGGCAAAAGTTGCTCGGCTTTGCTTTGTGAATGAAATCTCTCAGGTCTGTGTCCCAAGCTAAAGGCTGAGCTGTTTGCTACTGTGTTTTCCCCATGGCCAGTACCACCTCTTCCATGGCTACCAGTTTCTTCTTTTCCCAGAGCCCCAGGTTGCAGCTGCTCTGCGCCAGGAGTGAGGGAGCGAGGGAGTGCTGGAACTTGTTCCAGGTCTCCTCAGGTGGCGGTGTTTGGAAGTGATCCCATGCAGAGAGAGGGCTGTGCCTGGTGTTCCCAGCGTGGAGAGAAAGGCAGGCGCTATTAATGTACAGTCTGTGGGGGTGGCAGGGTGTTACTGGGAGGTTGTTTGTAATGTTGCTTGGCTTATGTGAAAGATGCAGGAGAGAGTGAGAGGGAGCATGGGAACTAATGGGAAGCCATTCACAAGGCTAAAGCTGCTGCTTTGGAGACCTGGGCTCGAGGCTGGAAGATCCAGGAGTAGCATTCAGCTGCTGTTTTATTTGCTCATGTCCCCTTGCCAGCCGTTGCACAACAGCATTGAAGTCTTGGAGGAAACTCCTCCTCCTCCTCAGATCAGGAATTGTGCTGTGACGAGACGTCTTGGTAGTAGGGGCTAGAATTTAAAGCCAAGATGCTAGAGGGGAAATAGAATGCTAGAACAAAGAGGTTTTTTCTCCTTGACCTGCCACCTGGACAGACTGGCCCTAATTCTCCAAGTCACTAGAGGTCTCCCATGACATTGGACAAATGGGCTAATGATACAGCAGTTGGTAGCTGTGTCTGACAAGGGACTTCCGCTGAGGTCCAGGTCATCAGTTTCCCCCCACTCCTGATCTATAATGGTCATCCTTTCACACACTGAAAATGCAGTGGAGCCAGCCAAATAGCTGAAATGTAGTGATAAGTGTCTTGACTCCATGAGATCGGCTGTAAAATGGCACACTTTGCTGATTATCCTGCAGGCAGGCCCTGTTTAACTGGCCAAACAGACCTCTTGATTTGTGTTCACAGTTATTTTTTGTCTCTCTACTCTCCCTCCAAGTGTCCCTAGCCCACAACTGCCATGTGGCTCCATCTCGGACACCTGCAATCTGGGACACTCCTGAGAAGGATCTGGAGGATGGGGCTAGGTTAGGAAATCTGGGTCGGATGGGAGTTTTGGTTCCACTTGTCCTCCTACTTTCAAGTCGCCAAGCAGTGGCCAGGACTAGTGTGTGAACTCATTTAACCCTGCTACTGATATAGGGCCAAATTCTTTGTTGCTGTAAATTAGCACAGGTCCAATCAGGCTGGCTCTAGCTTTTCTGCCACCCCAAGCACGGCAGTCAGGCAGCCTTCGGCGGCTTTGCCTGCGGGAGGTCCGCTGGTCCCGCGGCTTCAGCGTACCCGCCACCAAATTGCCGCCGAATCCGCAGGACCGGTGGACCTCCCACAGGCAAGCTGCCGAAGGTTGCCTGACTGCCGCCCTCGCAGGGACTGGCACAGTGCCCCCCCGTGGCTTGCTGCCCCAGGCACACGCTTGGAGCGCTGGTGCCTGGAGCCGCCGCTGTGTCCAGTGAAGTCCGGGGCACCACACCACATCAATTTATGCCAGCAGAGAATTTGTCCCATAATATGAGGCCTACTGGGAAGTGAGCAAGCTTCTTCTGTAACACATGCAGTCCTCTCCCAGTCAGAAAACAAGGAACTCCAGCATGAGATCTGAGTGCAGATTTCCTGCTTGCTTGTAATACAGGCTGTCTAGCTTCTTGAGCCAACCTTCTCAGTTGCTAACATTGCATCATGTTCCAGATGTGCTAAGCTGTGTCTGGAGATCTAGCAAGAGCCAGGCAGCAGTAGCAGCCCCACTCCTGTCCTCTAACGCCCCTCCCGCTGCTGATGCTCATTTGGCTCCTCTCCCAGTCCCGTGCATGACATTTCACGTTCACATGAGATAAGCTTGTGTTTTCCTTGCTGACTCACTTATTTTGCTCTAAACATACACGAGGGAGGCAGGAACCTGGGACAACATTTGTAGTTGTGACTTTATTTTTTTTTTAATTGCTTCGACATCCTTGATGGGCCAAGATGCTCCTCTCGTTCCACTTGCTTATGACCTCCTCCTTCCCAAAAGTTATGTCCACTGTCCTCCTTGCTAAATGCTATCAGGGCACTGTCCCTAACTGAGCACACTTTTCTCCGCATGCCCATCATAAGAGGCTGGAACCAGAAATCTTGTATGCATTACTTTGCATTTATCAGCATTGAATTTCATCTGCCATTTCGTTGCCCAGTCACCCAGTTTTGCGAGATCCCTTTGTAACTCATTACGGTATCTTTTGGACTTAACGATCCTGAGTAGTTTTGTATCATCTGAAAATTTTGCCACCTCACTGTTTGCCCCTTTTTCCAGATCATTTATGCATATATTGAACAGGACTGGTCCCAGTACAGACCCCCAGGGACACCACTATTTGCCTCTCTCCATTCTGAAAACTGCTACGACACTAGGATGTCCCATGTTCATTATTTTTAATGGGAAGATTTGCATGACACCACGGTGGGAGAGCTGTGGTGCTGGAAGCTGCTTTGACCTCTGGCTGGCGGCATTTAGCATGTCAAAAAAATATGTGTTGTGACATTAATGAGCTGCATGAATACCCCCTGCTGATTCATCTCTGGCATTAGATTTGGAGCATCTGCTTGTGTTAGCCATCCTTTGCCCAAGCATGAAAACCACATCACTTTTCTCTCCTGGAGGGAGCAGGCTTAGGGAGTGGAAGGGAAAGCTTAGGTCCCAGAATGATGCGATTTGGGTCCCCCACACTCCTGTAAGGAATGGTCTGTAGTTCAGGGACATGCAGCAAAACAGCCCCATGCTGAGATGCTTTCAAGGTGTATAGGTGATGAATAAATTGTTGGGCCAGTCTTTAAAGGACTGTGTGGACAACGCATCTGCTGCCTTTGGTCACACACTGCCATGTCACTGTGTATATAGACACAAGCATGCCCGCCACACACGCCTTCCAAGGGCAGCTGGAAACTCCCCGTCTGCTGAGCTATTAGTATGTAGAATAGGCTCTGGTTCTGTCTGTGATCTAGCAGATAGCTTAAGAGTTTTATCTATTCGGTTATCCATTATCCTAATTAGTTTATTAGCTGCTTCCCAGTGAGGTGGGAGGGAGTTGTTCACCGTTCAAGCCACTAATTAGTGCCCAGGTTGTAAAGCTTTGTTTTACCACTGGGATAATGTCTTATGTTGCCTTTAGCCCTCAAGTCTCCGGTCTTCTATCAGTCCTTCTTTGCTAGAGACCAGCCCTAAGGGTAGCTGACTGAGCGCCTGGGAGCTGACTAACAGAGAAGGATTTAGAGAGAAAAGACCCACACCCAAAACATTCCCTCCCTGAGCTTTGAAAAATCCAGTTTCCTGATTGGTCCTCTGGTCAGGTGTTTGGTTCCCTTCGTTAACCCTTTACAGGTAAAAGAAACATTAACCCTTAGCTATCTGTTTATGACAGGGAACACCGCCCAAGGTGCACATGAGAACTGGAAACAGCCAGTGGGACATGGATTCACACTGCCATGCTTGTCTGGTTACACATATTTGCCTTCTTGCCAACCAGCTCCATTTTCAAACCTTTCCCTGTGGGTTTAGCTCCCACTGACCTTTCTTATTTATACACGCCTTGGGAGATTTAGGGATAAGCCTATTATATTTAAAGGGATGGTGTCAAGTAGTCTTTAGGCTCAAGCTTTGATTTACCATAACATGCTATTGCGGGGGAAGAATTTCCTCGGGATTCTGAATTTCTCCTATTTTTTTTAAACCCCACATTAACCCATCACTGACAAATTAAAAAAAAACAAAACATACTTGCTGTGCCCGCTGGAAATAGCACTGAGTGCTCCCTGCTGTCTTAGCTGTCTAACACACTCTGCTTCCACAACGGTTGACCTATGTGACAACAAAGTTGACTAAGCTCAGAGGTGTGCGCAGGAATTTAAAAAATGGACGGCTTTTGGAGGGGGACATTCTGCAGCCCCGAGGCCAGGGGAGATCTGTGACTCAACGGCAGCCCCGGGGCCGGGGGAGCTCTCTTTCCCTGCCACGGCCCTGGGACTGGAGCAGTTCTGTGTCCTTGCCAATTATTGGAGGGGCATGCCCCTGCTTGTCCCCACCCCCGCCCTTGTGCATGCCCCTGACGAAGCTAATTTGGAAAAAACACTGTTATTCTAGAATAAGTGTGTCCATGTTTGAAATGATTTCAGAATAGCTGTCCCTGAATAACTACTTGTGTAGACAAGCCCTTAAAAATAATAGAATTAAATATCAGCTCCATCCCCTGATGGCCAACAAAGCTGAACTCTCTATAAAACAGAGCAGGTCTACCCCGCATGAACCCCACTCTCTCCAGCAGCCCACTCACTGCCACGCAGGGTGCCTAGAAGGCCAAGACACTTGGGCAAAGCTTGATTCGAAGCTGAAGGCTCTACTGCCAGCCCCTTGCCTCTTTCACATCAAGGCTGATCCAACTAGAGTGTCTCTGCTTACTGCAGCTGTTTGGCCAGAAGAGTGAGGTGATCTCTCAGGCAGCAAGGCCCCAGGCCAGGTAGGGCTTTGTAGGTCAAGATTAACTTTTAAATGCAGTTTGGAAAGCTACAGGCAGCCAGTGCCTATCATGGAGCACAGGTGTCATGCAATGGGAAGCGCAATGGGAAGCGCAATGTAATAAGTAATACATTCTGCACCAGCTTCAGCTTCTGAATCGATATGAAGTATAGACCCATGGAGAGCGTAGAGCAGAAATCTAGCCTTGAGGTGACAAAGGCACAGAGTAAGGGCCTTCTCCAAGTGAAATAGTCTCTGTCTCCTGGCCTAGTACAGATTGTTCAAAACCATTCGTTCAGAAGCATTAACACCGCTGGGGATCCAGAGTAGCTCCCATGTGGCACAGAATACCCCCAGAAGGAACCATAGTTAGGTCAGTGTAATTCCCAGGGTAGATGTGGCTACATCGATGAAAGAATTGTGTATATGTAGCTACCACCTCCTGGAGAGATGGATTAACTGCATCGATGGAAACCCCCCTGCCATCAACATAGAGAGCATCTACGCTACAGCGCTGTATCTGTGCCACTGTAGCACAGACATAGTCTCAGAAGGGGCCAACCACCCTCAACTCCAGCTGAAGTCAATGTGAGCCGCAAGGACTCAGCACACTTGAAAATCAGGACTTGTGTGTGCCAGTTTCCCAGTCTGTAAAAGGGAATGATGCTTGTGTACCGCACCAGATTGTTCTGAGAGAGAATAACAAGCGCAGTATTGCAGCTCCAAACTTTCAAAACTCCTGAGTTGGGCTCCAAAAAACGCATGAGATTTTAAAAAAACACTGTAATAAATGTTGGGTTTGTTTTCTTTGGTTCTGGTTTTGGAGCCACTAGGGCACACTCAGGTTATGTTTTCAAGCTTCTCTCTGCAACCAGGAAAAAACTGGAAAGCTCAGATTCTCAGGAAATCGCTTGATTTCCTAGGAGCTGGGGCTTTAAATAAAACCTTAGCTGTCACAATAGCATTGCAAGTGTTGGCCATATTGAGCTTCTGTTCAGTGCTCTGAAGATGAAAAGTGCTGCAGAAGGTTCAGTGCAGTTGTTAGTCCAGTTTGCCCTGTCCAAAAGGCCTAATGCACACATTGGCTGTCCGGGTCCCTTTCAGACCCCCTCACTCCCGAGAATCTGTGTTTTCGTCTCCCCTGAGCCTGGTGCTCTTGAGATGCCTGTCTTACCAAGGGAGTAGGGGAACAGTACCAGAGGGTTAGAAAAATAACCCAGTTATAGAAGGACTTTGTTACGTTCAGGAAAAGAGCTGTGTTTATCTTTCCCTCGTGGCTCAGAAGTTAGAACAGAGCCTATGACAGAGGCTCTATCTAGAGCAAAAAGCAGCTTTTTCCTAGTTGATTTTGCTACACAAAGTAAATACAGAAGCTTCCTTTCCTCTAGATAAGAAAACTCTGAACATTCATGTCTCTGGTTGTGGGGTGTGTGTGTGTGTGTGGAATCATTCAGGCAGACAGACTGTAGTCTCTCCCAGGCTCCCTTTCCACAGCCTGACCCCACAAGAGCAGCTTTTGGTTAGACAGAAAAGAGGCAGTTGGTCTTCTCCAGAGCCAAGCCTGCCGGCTTGTATCCCTGGGGAGAAGAGAAAGCCAGACAGAGGGTTGGCTCCTGTACTGCCCAGGTGGTGAGTGATGGATCTATAAGAGCAAGGTAAAAAGTGCTGCTCAGGATAGGGCGCTCAGGGGAAACACAAATCCGACACGAATGAGAGTGCTGCCGCCAATCCACTCCTGGCCAATAGCAGGGATAAGGCCTAAGATGGGAAGTGCAGAACTGGTGATCTTATGTGGGGCAAAGGATGCCCTGCAGGGATAATGCAAGAAAGGGGCTTAACTTATCCTTGGAGGTGTAATGTCTCCTCTTCTGCTCGCTGGCTAGAAAACCTTTATTGTTGCCTGACAGTGGGCTAAGAGTTGGGACTCCGGACAGCAAGACAACATTTCTCCGCCACATTTCTGTACACATGCCTGGAGAGGGCTCCCATGCTGTTTCACACATCACAGAGATGCAATCAAGTATTTTTTATGTTTTGTTTGTTTGTTCTCTCCATTTGTCTAGGGAGCTAAGCCTTCTAGATGAGGGTATCCTGGCGCTAGGGAAGATGGGTTCTAATCCAGGCTCCATCATGAGCGTCCTGGGTAAACACATCACCTCTTTGTGCCTGCACTTCCTCCTCTGTAAACTGGGGATAATACTTACTGTTCAGGGGAGTCCTGTTTATAAAGCGCTTTGAGTTTCTACGGTACCTTCTGTCTGAGGATCCCAAAGTATTGTCTGTATCCTAACGCATTACATTGACGGGCGATGCCTCTGCTGGATACAATATTGCTCTTACTCACCTGTGCTAATGTCGTTTTGTGTCTGCAACCTACACAGTATAAAATCCCTAATACTGCTGCACAGGGTTGAATGTTTCATAGGTTCTCAATAGCTCCTTGTTCTACCCTCTGAGAAACTGGAAAATAGCATTCCTTTCTCAGTTGTTTTTCTTTTTAACTGCCCCCACCCGTTCTTATATGCTTCCTTTTTTGTGCAGCAGTCTTGGAGTCCTGGGTGATGCCAGCAGAGCTCTAAGACTAGTTTGTTAGTGAAGTGTCTGCTGTAGATCCACAAAAGCATGAAATATTGTTTTCTGTGCAGTCCTAAGGCAAAGGCATCCATAGTTTGCCCAGCTGAGTGGCTGCATTGGCCAGTTGCCAGATTGCAATTATTATAGACTCTAGACTTTAAGGTTCGAAAGGGACCGTCATGATCATCTAGTCTGACCACCTGCACATCACAGGTCACAGAACCTCACCCACCCACTCCTGTAATAGACCCCTAACCTCTGGCTGAGTTACTGACATCCTCAAATCATGGTTTAAAGACTTCAGGTTAGAGACTCCACCATTTACACTTGTTTAAGTCTGCAAGTGACCCGTGCCCCATGCTGTAGAGGAAGGTGAAAAACCTCCAGGATCTTTACCAATCTGACACAGGGGAAAATTCCTTCCCAACCCCAAATATGGGATTAGTTAGACCAGTGGTCCCCAAACTGTGGGGTGCCCCACCAGGGGGACATGGAGGAACATTCAAGGGTGGAGGGGAGCGTAGCAGGCCTTGGTGAGCCCTCATGGAGGGTGATAAGGGAGCGCCACCCAGCCCTGCTCTGTCCCCAGCTGCAGTACCGGCTCCCAACCCCGCTCCCAGCCCCAGCCCTGGCTCTGGTCCCGGGCCCAGGCCCACCTCCAGACTCGGCTCCTGCCCAGGGCTGCTTTTGGCCCCAGCCTCGGCCCCTGGCTGCGGCTCCGTTCCTGGTCTTGGCCCCAGACCTGCCTCCAGCCATGGCCCAAGCCTTGGCCCCCTTGCCCCTGTCCGTGTTCCCCGTCCTCCCCTAAGCCATGGTCCTGGCTCCTGGGGGGCACATAGGGATAAGGGAGGGGGTGACCCTGAAAAGTTTCAGGACCACTCAATTATACCCTGAGCCTGTGGGCAAGACCCACTAGCCAGACACCTGGGAAAGAATTCTCTGTTGTGACTCAGATCCCTCCTTGTCTAGTGTCCCATCACCAGCCTTTGGAGATATTTGCTGCTAGCAGTCACTAATGGGCCACATGCCATTGTAGGCTGTCTCATCACATACCACCCTCTCCGTAAACTAATCAAGCTCAGTCTAGCTTGATAGGTTTATGGAGGGGATGGTATGATGGGATAGCCTAATTTTGGCAATTGATCTTTGATTATCAGCAGGTAAGTATGCCCAGTGGTCTATGATGGGATGTTAGATGGGGGTGGGATCTGAGTTACTACAGAGAATTCTTTCCTGGGTGCTGGCTGGTGAGTCTTGCCCACATGCTCAGGGTTTAATCTGATCGCCATATTTGGGGTTGGGAAGGAATTTTCCTCCAGGGCAGATTGGCAGAGATCCTGGAGGTTTTTCGCCTTCCTCTGCAGCATGGGGCACGGGTCAGTTGCTGGAAGATTCTCTTTACCTTGAGGTCTTTAAACTCTGATCTGAGGACTTTAATAACTCAGACATAGGTTAGAGGTTTGTTACAGGAGTGGGTGGGTAAGATTCTGTGGCCTGCGTTGTGCAGGAGGTCAGACTAGATGATCATAATGGTCCCGTCTGACCGTCAAGTCTATGAGTCTATGAAACCAGTTAGGTTTTTTGCCCCTGTTCCACAGCTTCCCTCCTCTAATGGTTAGAAACCTTTGTCTAATTTCAAGCCTAAACTTCCTGATGGCCAGTTTATATCCATTTGTTCTTGTGTCCACATTGGTGCTTAACTTAAATTTAACTCCTCTTCCTCCCTGGTATTTATCCCTCTGATGTATTTCTAGAGGACAATCCTATCTACCTTCAGCTTTCTTTTGGTTACACTAAAGAAGCCGAGGTCCTTGAGTCTCTTCTCATAAGGTAGGTTTTCCATTCCTCGGATTATCCTAGTAACTCTTCCCTGCACCTGTTCCAGTACGGAAGCACAGCTTATGGAGGCCACGTCCTAACATGCGCTGCCCCATCTTGATCTGAGACGGCAGCGGGCCGTGTTTCAGAACTCTCCAGACTGTGCGGCCATCCCCTGTCCTAATCCTAAGGCATGTAAACAGTAGGGCTTATTTCTCCCCCACCCTCATCTACTTCATTTTCCCAGCAAAGGAGCGATAGTCTCAAAACAAACAAACAAAAAATGTGCCTCAGAACCCAGAGTCAGTTCCTCACCAAATAAGGAAGGTGGCATTTTGGGTCTAACCTCAAGAGCGTCCCTTTAAGCAGCCGACTGCTGAGCTTGCCTTTCCAGTTCAGAGTGCTGCTCCGTTCTGAACAGAGGGATATGGTTGATGTCTCCCTGTGTGAGCTGGAGCTTGACTGAGTCCCTGCTGGGGAGAGCCTGTGTTCTGCAGATATCTGGCATGTGGTCCAACAGCCCATAGAAAACTGCAGGAGGAATCCAGAAGATGGGAATTCTGGCTCTTTGTTTTAACAACTCTGTTGTTGCTTTAAATTAAATTCTGCCATTGCATTAATCCAGAAACAGAATTTTCGAGACCCGTTTATTTGCCTCCCATGTTAATCAACGAATGAGCGTGCAGACGACCTTTGTTCTCCTTGGGACCCCGGTTGAAAGGTCTGAGGATTCCAAACAACATTCACAACTTCTGTTTTTCTTTTTCAGAACTCGTGCCCAATCAGTGATGTTTCCAACATAGAGAGGGACTTTGGCACACTGGCTTGTTTCTGCAGTGGGGAATCCAGTCGGGCTGAGCAGGATGGGTTTGGGTTTGGCCGTTTGGTCCTATTTAGACACTAGCTCTAGCGCCCATTTGTCTTCCTGACAGCTCTCCCGACTTGATGCTTGTGAACTTAATTACAGCTCTGCTCTGCAGCAGGCAGGCAGGCAGGCATTGGCTCTTCACTGCAGTCTGCAGGTCCTGGCAGCCAGCACTCACACCCCACTCACAACCAGGTGCACTTAGCCAATGGTGCAGGGCGCAGGACCCTCAGTGGACCCTGGCTGCATGGTAAGGAATGAAGCCCCAGGGCTGTCACTCTGCATTCTGGCCTTTGTTTGTTTTCGATCAAGGTATTTTCCACCCTGTGTGGCTCCGGCCAGCTGGTAAAAAGATGCTGCAGATTTGAGATGGATCCTGGCTGCTCCCAAGTAAGATGGGGAGGATATTTCAAGAGACCATTTTGTGGATGGAATGGGAAGGGTGGGGTGTGGGGCTGGAAAGTTACTCTCATTGATTAGCAGGGTGAAGTTGGCATGAAACTTGTTTGTATTTGCTTCCAAGAGCTAGTGTCTAGCCCTTAAAAGCAGTCAGTTCTATGGGTCCAGCTGCATTGCTCAGGAAACGGTGGGGATTAGTGGTGGGGGTTGGGGTCATTTGTTTTGGAGGGATAACGTTGCTTTCCCCTCCTGGTTCCTGAACGTTGTGGTGAGTTTCCAGGAGCTTTAAACAACATTTTGCTAATCCCCTGCTGGCCAAAGCTGTGAGAAGATGCTGGAGTTTTCATCTCCAGACAGAATATGACTCAGGGTCCTTTCTTAAGAAGCTCCTCTGCTGTTCAGAGTCTCACACGTGATGCTTCTATTTATGATGGGTTTAAATATGCTGGCCCTCTGGCTTGGAGATGGCAAATGATATAGTCCAACTGCAGCCCCAGGTTCTAGGGGACATTAGGATTTTCAATGCCCTGTGATCCTGGGGCAGGTGACAGCAGGTTCTAGGCAGAGTCTGACCAGGGGAGTAGAGGCAGGATGTAAAGGCAGTTTGTGCAATGTCTGGGAACATGTCTTTGCTATGCTAGGGCAATCTTATGGCTCCATCTATGCTAGCAGTTGACTAGAAGGCATGTGTTTGGGCAGTGATGAAAGAGTGTCCAGAGATAAAATGGTGGTCCAAGAATTAATAGACAGAGAGCTCTCCAAGGCCCTTGTTTGGCAGGGTGAAGCCAGGCCTAGGGAGTGAAAGCCATGTTCAAAGAGCCCACACTTTAGTATCTGGGCGTGGCTGGCTCAGTTGCTGGCTTGACGTTGGTCCCAGGGCCAACACTCACTTTTGTTTTTCCCCAAGCAGGACTGGCACAGGGCGAAAAGACAGGAAAGCTCTTTGCATGCCCCAGCACTGAACGCTGCTCTCGTCCTTAGGCATCAATGCCCAGGCTCGGAAGCTGCAGAAGAACCGTGCGAAGGGCACCATGACCCTGCTGATGGGATGCAAGCGACACTCCACGCCACCCACCCTCCGACGCAGCTTGAGCGAGACCAGTCTTAGTCACGTGGGCTCGCTGGAGGAGGAGCAGCTCAAGAGACATTACTCCACGCTGCCTGAGACCATTCGTGGCCTGGAGGGCTCGAGGGATGAGCAGCAGGCCCCCACTGCGGAGCGGAATGGCAGCAGCGTGCGGTACTCCCTCTACCAGTCCCCTCACCTCCTACTCCTGCAGGGCTACAGCTACCAGCATGTAAGCACCCAGCTGTCCACTCTGTGAGGCTTTACTGACATTGACTGTCTGTGCCTTCCCTCTACAGCCCATGCCAGTTCCTGGCAGTCCCAGCAGGTCCCTAGGTCCCGTGGGGAGGTGTGGCTGTTCAGACACTGAGATGCTTTATGGTGTGGCATTTGCTCCTCTCCTGGAGTCCAGAGACATCCTTGGAGAGTGGGCTGCTACATCCCCTTCCCCAAGGGATCCTGGCACAAAGATGCTGAGGGAAAGAACTAGCTTCTGCTAATAGCCCCGGGAGCCACTCAGGCTGACTGCAGTGGTGGCTTGCCTCTGCCAGGGGTTTTGAGAGAGAGTTGAGTTTTCTCAAACAATATTTAAGCAGATGTCTCTTGTCTCTTGACTTTGCTGCAAAGGCTGCTGCTTGTTTGGAGCATTGTCCTTGGCTCCTCTGCAAGCTGCGTCTCTTTGGAGCCCTCGCGGGACCTGCGATTTAGAGCAGGCAGGGACAGGCGAGAGTGTCAGCTGCTCAGGTCAGCCAAGTCCTGCTTGCATCAGAGCCCAGGAGTAAGAGTGGGCACAGGCAGCCTGACATTAAGGTCTACCCAGAATATGCTGGGTTTCCCTTTGGGAATGTCCCATAAAGCACATTCACATGGTGAATGCAGTGCAAAGCCACTGCACTGAATAGTGCACCGTAGGGCAGCCTAATAAATACCACTGGGGCTTGGCAAAGCAACTCGCCAGGGGCGATCAGGGAACTTTCCTTGCAGAATTTTTATGATCTCATGATTTAAAAAAAAAACCTTCATGCATGTGACGAAAACCTTCCTACTGTTGGCCCACGCAGTGCCGTCTGCCTGAGTCTGCAGCCAGGCAGCCTGCAATGACCAGGAGCCCCAAGCTGCCTCCATTCACCTCCGTGGGGTGTTACCTCTGAAGCTGCTCTGTCATCATCTGTGCCAATTTAACACCCCTCAACGATGATACGTGGATGGGTCACCTGGGAAATTTCAACCACTCCCCAAATCCAGCATTCAGTTTGAGTACTGGCAGCGAGTAGGACTCGTCTTCCAGCTGGTTTTTCAAGGGTTGAATGGCAGAGTTTGCTAAGATTTTGTGTTCTGTTCTGTGGTAACACAGATCTTATAGTCCTTGCCAGCTGGTATTGTGCTACTTCTGCTTACTATAGGATGCACCGCGATCCTCTAGAACAACAACTCTTGTTATCCCCATTTTACAGATAGGGAAACTGAGGCACTGAGTAGTTACATGAGCTGCCCCTTGTTGCAGAGCAAGTGAGTGGAAAGGTCAGGAACAGAGCCTTGGTGTTCGGGTTCCCTATCCCCAGTTCTGACCACTAGATCCCACTGCCAGTGCAAGAGAGAATGGACCCTGCTCTGTCCTCACACGTGGAAGTCAGTGACAGATGCACTTGTGTAAATGAGGGCAGACTTAGGTCCTGTATGATTTTGTCTTAGCCACCATCTCTTTTTGTAGTCTGAGAAGAGAAATGAGAGTGGAAGGTGGGGAAGAAAAAAGTGGTACAAAGAGCAAGTGAAACCCACTGATCTTGACCTTGGAGAGAGTGACATTCCATTTATGTCTGAGTTCCAGAATGTCCCTGTTCTTGTTATGGAGTGACACTGACCAGTGTTTTTATAGAGCAGTGATTAGTGATACAAGAACTCATTTGAGTTAACATGAGAGTGTGCTGATGGCCAGAGCCATCCTGCGAGTTGACCAACTGTATCTGGAGGGTTGATGTGTATGACTGCATGATCTGTTAGTCACGTACAAGTGGTAAGCGTCAGTGAAGTGAATGCCCATTACTGTTTGAAAACTAGCAGATGATATCAGATATCTTGGGGCAGGTCAGCAGATCTCCAGCTAGGGTGACCAGACAGCAAGTATGAAAAATTGGGACGGGGGTGGGGGATAATAAGAGCCTATATAAGAAAAAGACCCAAAAATCAGGCTGTCCCTATAAAATCGGGACATCTGGTCACCCTATCTCCAGCTGTTTGCTCCCTTTGCAATGCATCCTGGGAACAGTAGTTCACTCATTCTGCATCCATATACCCAAAAGGCGCTGCTAATCTTTGATGTTAATTATTGGCACTCATTACTGGAGTAGCTATCCAATTTCAGAGGAATTATATAACCTTCCTCCCCAGCTGTAGTTAAGTGGGATGGATGCAGGTTGCTCAGTTACTTGTGTAACAGTACCCAATGTATTAGCAGGTACATGTATTGAGGTGATAGTCACAGTAGAGTTACATAGCAATTGCAGTGGAAATGGAGCCATTGCGTGCTGATTGCTCGGAGTCCTGTCTCTTGTAGCATGCCTCTTCTGCTGCATGAGTCACTGCCATGCCAACTCAAGTTATAATTTGGGGAAAGCACTGCAGTGTTTGGAATAAAAAACAGTACTGCAGTGCAAAGATTTGTGCTGTGGGCACCCAGGGAACTGCAAGAGGCCACCGGCACTGAGGCCACGTCTAGACTATGCGCCGTATCGACGCGTTAAAATCGATTGCTCGGGGATCGATATATCACGTCTGATCTAGACGGGATATATCGATCCCTGAGCGCGCTTATATCGATTCCGATACTCCACCAAAACCAACGGAGTTCCGGAATCGACATGGCAAGCCGCGGACATCGATCCCGCACGGTGAAGATGGGTGAGTAAACCGATTTTAGATATTCGATTTCAGCTACGCTATTCTCGTAGCTGAAATTGCATATCTAAAATCGATTTTCGCGCATAGTGTAGACCTGGCCTGAGTCAAGATACCAGAGTGAGTGACCAGAGAGGGAAAGCTATATTCATGGCTTTACATCCTGTCAGACCAAGTCACTTGTGCAGCTGCTTGTGGGTCGTGCCTGCTTTGCTATCTGTTTTCATGCTTGCGTTCTAGGATAGCTTGGTTTATCTGCTGAACCGTGAGCAGCACACAGTGGGCCAGAGGACTCAGTCCAGCAAACCTAGCATCAGCCTCTTTGCCCCAGACATCCTGCCCCTTCACTGCACCATCAGGAGGCTCAAGCTGTCGAGCCGCTCCCGACACCGTTCGGAAGAGAAGCTGATCCTTGAGCTCATCCCGGGGGCCAATGTGTCTGTCAACTTCTCTGAAGTAGTAAAAACGATTGTGCTGCACCATGGAGACCTTCTGTCCCTGGGGCTTTACTATCTGCTTCTCTACAAGGACCCCACAAGAGCCCAGCCACTGCCTGCACAGACGCTGATGAGGCTGAAATCTATGCATCAAGCCTCGGACCCTGAGGCACCCGTGATCTGTAAGATGTGTGGCAGCCAGCTCAAGGATAGGGGCCCCTCCTCCAAAAAGCATGGGCCCTCCCCCACTGCAGGCCAAAGATCAGCCAGGAAGAGGCTGCAGCTGGAGTTCGAGAGAGCTGCCGAGGACGTGCTAATGAGAAGGATCATGACCTTGATCGATCCTGGGGGTGACGATCACAAGTTGACGCCTGTCTTCCTGTTGTGCCTCTGCATCCAGCACTCCGCCACCAGCTTCGAGCCGGGAGACTTCGGTCAGCTGCTGCTCAAGTCAGCCAAGATGATTCAGAGGACAGTGTGGGTCAGTTTGTGAGCTTTCCTAGGGGAGTTGGGGACAGGGGGTAGTGCCGGGAATTCAGCAGGTGCTGTAGGGTCTCTGAATAACACCTTCTGTGAACGCGAAGCCTAGAGTGGGGCATTCAAACTTTGCCCATCCAAGGGCCACATTGGTGGCTGTGGGGGCCCAAGGGCTGCACTTAGCAAATCACCACCATCTTTCCTTGTCACCCAGCTGTGCAGCCCACGGATACTAAGTCCCTGCTTGTGAGGCTCCATCTGGATGTCCACCCAGGCTGCGCTGCTGGATTAAAGAGGGTGGCAGCCCTGAGCTGCACTGTAGATCCCCATGTAATTTGTAGAGGCTTGCAGGCCTTGAACTATCTTGTGAGGGTCTGTTGATGAGGAGCCAGCCCTGTCCATCAATCCAAGGTCTTGTCCCCTCCAAGGTTTGAGAGATCCCAGGGGCTTGGGCTGAAGGGAATGCTTGCTGTGGTCAGAAGGTGCAAGGAAAGGCCAAACTCCCGTTAAATGTTTGATGTTCAACCCCTCCCGGGTTAGCTCTACATAACCAGGGCTGCCTGGGGGTGGGCAAGTGGGGCAATTTTCCCCAGCCCTCGCAGGGCCCCCCACAAGAGTTTTTGGTGGGTCTTCAGCAGTAGGTCCTTCACTGAACACACGTGGATCAAGCGAAGGACCCGCTGCTGAAGCCCTGGAGCTTCTTCTGCTCTGGGTCATGCCGCTGACGTGCACCGAAGACCCAAAGCAGAAGGACCCCAGGCCCCCTGAATCCTCTGGGCAGCCCTGCTAATAACAGGATGAGGGGTAGCCCCTAGTCTTGCTCAGTACCACCCCTCCTTTTGCAGTCCATGGTCTTGGAAGCACAGACTGGAGGCCTAGGGGAGGGTTTTGGACTGAATCATAGAACATCAGGGGTGGAAGGGACCTCGGGAGGTATCTAGTCCAACCCCCTGCTCAAAGCAGGACCAATCCCCAGACAGATTTTTACCCTGGTTCCCTGAGTGGCCCCCTCAAGGACTGAGCTGACAGTCCTGGGTTTAGCAGGCCAATGCTCAAACCACTGAGCTATCCCTTCTCCTTGATGCTGCCACCCTATGGGAGAGGTCTGGGTTTATAGGTCACTGCAGGCCGGAGTCATTGTTAGCTGTGTGCCTGGTCACGGGGCAGGAATGCCAGCTACCGTGCATCACAACCTTCCATGTCGCTGCCTAACTGTCAGAGAGTGTGAGTGGAGGAAATGCACTTGTGGAATCAGGGTTTGTACGTTTCCTCCCTGTTAGAGATCACCTCGTTCTCCCGCAGCGCGCGGTGCCATTCTGGCCTCGTTTACACCAGACTTTGTTTCTCACCATTGGTACCCAGATAAGGCTGCAGGCAGCCACCAGCGTTTTAAGCAGTGCAGCCCTGCTCTGAGCAAGTTTAGGAAAACACGGTGGTTAGAATGGCAGTAGCCCTTCTAATACAGGTGCAGCTGCATCCATGGTAGCAATGGTGAGGAACTTCAGGGGGAAGGGTTCATGTAAATAAAACCTTAGTGCTGTGCAGCACATCAGAACTGAAATAACAATAATTCTGGTGGGCACAGTGAGACATACACAGGAATCCCAGTGGGCAACTTACGCTGAAATAAGTACCTGTATATTGTACAATGTAACAAACAATAAGGATATATCTGCCTAATTATATTCTAGGCAATTGCATAGTTCCAGTCTCCGGGTTCCTTCCCACCCCATTCCTTTCTGTGCACTTGCAACGTATAGTGTAATTATATTAGCAAATCGAGCGTGCTTGTTGCCATAGCATCTGTGTGTCATTTCCTTTCGTTTAACTGTCTATGCAGAACAGCTGCAGTTGCTAGAAGGTGCATGAGATATGGAGCAAGTCTCCAATAGGAGTTTTAAAAATAGTTTTTGGCACAAGGGGAAAAAAAAAAACTTAACCAAAGTTTTGCTCTGCCTTGCAATAAAGCACAGAGTAGCCAGCCCACTCAGTGTCCCTGACAAAACTATCCCAAGCTCCTGTTTCAGATAGTACTGTTTCCCCTGGGAGTTTGCGTGTGTGTGTGTGTGTGCACGTGTGTGCATCTCTGTCTCTTTCTGCATTATTGTTTTCTCATATCGACTTATGCTTCCCCCCCATTATCCTAGGAGAAAACAAAAGAACTGGCTGAGAAGCAGTCCCAGCAGTAAGTATCACCCGTCTTTACTCTCTCTGCCTCCCTCCTGCCCCACTCCTGCTTCCTCTTATGAAGAGAGAAACAGCTGCACCTACAGGGAGAGAAATTGCCTTTGGAATGACCAAGAGGGAAGTTCTGTAAAGAGCACTAGGCCGAGGCAGCATTGTTAATATACAGGCCCCGATTCAGCAAGGTGCTTCTGCTAATGTCTAATTTAGGTGGGGGCTTCTTGCCTGGTTCACCACCAGAGCTGGGCGACATTTTTTACATGCAACTTTTTTTTGGCAAAAAATGCAAATTCAGCGACACAGGAACATAATTCATGTCCGTTTTGGTGAATTGTTCGTTTAGAAAAACAAACAAAAAATTTGAGAAAACTCAAAACGTTTTATATATTTTTTATTTGCAAGGACTTGCTGTTTCAAAACTTCACGCAGCTCGACTCCCTACCTTGCTGAAGCAAAGACATAAAACTTTTAGCACCCCTGCTATCCATGCCCTTTATAAGGGAATATAGAAGGCATTGCTGTACTGGGGCCAGGAGATGACTAGCAGAGGTGCCTGCTGGCCTCACCACATCCTCACCCCTGGAAAAACCCAAATGCACTAGTGATGTAAAGAGCAATGAAAGGGCACTTTTTAAAAGCTGCTTTTTTAAAACCAGCTTCTGATTGTGCAGTTGCATTTTTCCACCAGGAGTTAGTTGCAGATGCTGACAGTCAGACATGCAGTTAGAGCACTTCTGCACTTCGAGCTGGGGCCGTGATTCCCAGCTCAAGGAGACATACTCATACTAGCTCTCATCGAGAAGCATGCTAAAAACAGTGCTAGCATTTGTGCCAGCAGAACTGGAGGCCATTTAAAAAGATTTAGGCTCTTAAAGCACAGATGGTGAGCGAATAGAGATTTTCCTTTTGTTGTTTTACAGTAACACCTTGGGGGTTTGTTGTGCTTAACACGTAATGACAGTCCCCCAAAGTGTTTAAATAGACAAAGGGAAGGAGGGGGAACAGGTATAGAGAGCTGAAGTGACTTCATCCAAGGTCTCTTACCAGGTCAGTGGTAGAACTGGGAATTGAACTGTGGTTTCCTGCATCCCAGTCTGCTCCCCTAGCTACTGGGCCATATAGCATAGCAGCCTTGTAACACACTTTTATACCAGGTCCCTGCACATGTGTTCCCTGAATGATGTGATTCCTTGACAGTCAAGGTTTACATGCATGTGGACTGCAGGTGGATGCGTGTTGTACATTCCACAGCCCTGAATGGGTTAATTGCCTCACTCCTTCCTGTATTTATGCTGGATCCAACCCCAGTACGTCCCCCAGGGGCCTGGCGTTGGCCTACTTTTCCTTACACTATTTTCCAAACATCAGAAGAGATAAATTAGTAAATTAATGCTCCAGAACACTTGACTGCAGTGTTGCATTTCCCCTCTTGTGTGACGTTGTGCTGCTGCATGTTTACCCCTTGCACACTTACAGTCTTGCCGTTTGTGCCAGCAGTGCCACCTGTCACCAGCAGCTGGGAAGCCCAGCCACACATTCTTCATACTAAGATTGATATTATTTGATTTCTTCATATTAAATGCAAGATCTTCAAAAATGGCTATTCCTTTGGGTGCCCAGCTTGAGGCACTCTACAGGAGCCTGGTTTTCAGAGGTGAGTACGTTGCACTTTCTGAAAATCCAGACCCTTTTTGGGTGTCTCACAGTTGGGCATCCCAAAAACTGAGGTCCCAAGTCACTAGTCTCTTCAAAAGACCTTGGCCCTGTGTATGTCTCAGATCTGGGGAGTGTCATTTTAAAATTAGCCATGATAGGCCTGAGCAGGAACCTTGGGCAGAACTACCTCCTGCAAGTAGCCACACAGAGTATGGGCAGAGAAAGGGGATTGAAGCTCTATGAGTTCAAGAGACTCTTTGGTACAGTGGCTATGTTCCATCCTTACACATGCGTTTGCGGCTCCTTTTGCAGTCAGTGACAGCCAGGGGCAGCTCCAGGCCCCAGCACGCCAAGCGCGTGCTTGGGGTGGCAAGCCATGGGGGGCGCTCTGCCGGCGCCATGAGGGCAGCAGGCAGGCTGCCTTCGGCGGCTTGCCTGCGGAGGGTCCTCTGGTCCCATGGCTTTGGAGGACCTCCCGCAGGCAAACCACCGAAGGCAGCCTGCCTGCCATGCTTGGGGCAGCAAAATGCCTAGAGCCACTCCTGGTGGCAGCGATGCGTGTGTGTCCGATGGCAGCAAGCTTGATGATGCGTGTGCATCCAATGGCAGCAAGCTTGATCCTGCCACATTCTGTGTATGGAACTCCCACTGATCCCCTGAGATAACCACGAGCTCCAGGCCGAGAGACACGCTTCACAGGGCTCTGAGGGTACAATAACCAAGAGGGAAGCTGTAAAATCCAGGGGTGAACTACGGGGCAGTCAGATGACTTGGTGCTAAGGAATTTCCTGGGGGGTATGGTAAATCACAGTGTGGTAAAGATAAGCCTATCCATCTGTTATAGCCATATAGTTCAGCTTCTTCCGTTCAGGGCTGTGTACAGGTGTCGGTTCATTATTGTGTTGTGTGAGCAATCATATAAATGTAGCTACAGTGAAACATTTTTGCCCAAGGTCCCTATTTTTGACTGGCTTAAAACATTCCTCAGCAAAGTATCTTGTGAGGCCGAAATTCTTCATGGTTGTTCTAAAGTGAGCTTGTTTTATAAAGTTATCAGAAATCCCATCCAACCATTTTCTGAGTGATCATAGCATGAAAAGCATTTCACTAGTAAAGAAATTTTCCAGATGCTTTTTAATTTTTTTTTTTTTATAAGCCCTCGGTTAACTCAAGAGGTTTGCTGCTCTCTGTACTGTACTCAGCCTCCGGATTGAGAGCCAGTCATCACCACTAAATTCACAGGCAAAGTCCAGGCTGGTTGAAAACAGTCTCCTCAGCATTTGCAGTGCTATATAAAGGGCCTGATCCTGAGAGGAGCTCCGTGCTTTCAGCTCCCATTGACTCAGCGCCTTTCGCATCAGGCCAAAGTGCTAAAACAAACATTTGAGCCAAAACTTTGCCTTTGTCAAGAGCATTTTTGCAGAAGGTCTTTTTCGGTTTCAATGCTGCTTTAGTGCACCTGGGCTCTCCAGACTGGGGGTTGGGGGCTGCTGTTAATAGGGCAGGGCTCTGGGAATGACTTTCAAGAGTGATTTGTAGGTGCCTAATGTGAGACACCTTAAAAAGGGGCTGGTGCTCACTGCTTTCTGAAAATCACACGTCTCAAGTTGGGCACCTGACAGTCCCCCTGTCGCTTCTGATACTCTTGCCCAGTCTCACTGATCCTGTTGGAGTCCTGTCTGCTCCAGGCTTTGTTTTTGACACATCACTTTTCTCCTCATTTGTTTTCATGTTCTCCAAACCCTTGTATACCACTGTTGGCTGCCACTGCACCATACCGCATGACCGGGGAGAAGGAATCATGTGGCTGCCGTTAGTATTATTGTTAATTCCTAAGAGCCCAGGAAACACTCGGTATCTTCAGCTCCAATTGAGGTTGCTCAGCATTTCTCAGGAGGTGCTCAGCACCTGACTGTAAGTCAGCAGGTCGAAGGTTCTCAGGATGATTAGCAAATCACCGAGATCCAGCATTTTGTCTCCGGGGTGCTGGGCTGTGGCGTTTCCACTGACCGGGAAACAGGAATCCCATTGCTGATTTGCAGAGTAGTTTCACAGCACATCCGTAACTCCCCAGGGAAGCCAGCTGCTGGGTTTGGTTTGGGTTTGCTTTTTAAGCCCATAACTCTTGTGCTGGCAATAGTCTGTGACACTGCTCATTCTGAAACTTCTGAGCGAGTTGGGGAAAAGTGTGTCGATGCAGTAGCAGGAGAGTATAAAATACTGGAGTGTTGTCTGTGCTGCCGGTGTATCCATTACTGCATTGTTCGTGCTCACTGGGACTATCCTGCATCGCCAGCCTCTGAGAGGGGCACAAGCCTTTCCTGTAGCCGGGGGTGTTGTGCACACAGACAGACTGCAGCTGCAACCAGCTTTGTCCTGACCGGAGTCTGAAACTCTCCTCTTGCCTTCTCTATCTCACCAGTCAGGATCCTGGATCCCTGTCCCGCTTCACCGTCACAGACCTGGTCCCAGACCTGCAGCACATTCTCTTCTGGATGTCCAACTCCATCGAGCTCCTGTACTTTATCCAGCAGAAATCCCCCGTCTACATCCAGAGCCTGGAGGAGGAGCTGGATGTCAAGGGTAGGACTCATGCTTCTTTATACCGATACGCCTCCTTAGTGCAAAACTTCCCCAGCCGTATGCCTGCTGTGTGACATGTCAGGCAAAGGGGGCGCTGTACCACCAAGCTGGTTTGCTGGTGTTTTCCTCTATTGCTACTCTAGCAAGGTACTTCCATCCTGACTTCAGAGACCACTATATTGGCTCTTTATCCCAGATATGCCCTTCGATAGTACTGGGGTTTGTGGAAAGTAAGGGAACTTCATCCACAGGGCTCATGACCCCACCAGCTCTCTGGGACGTCTCCTGAGCAGGTTCTTGAATGATAAACTGTGGTGCCTTTTGTGACACGTCCGCTGGGGATTGAGCCAAGGCAGCCATAGCATGTGGAAGTTTGAATGTCCTGCTGGGCTCTGCTCCCCACCACTCACTCCTGAGTGCAGAATTGCTCACCTGTGAAATTGCAGGTGCAGAGGTAAAAAAGGAGGCTGTATTAAAGTCAGTCTTAAAATCAGGACTTTTGTGTGTCTCGAGTCTCTTTTAAACAGACATGAAAAGGAGATTCTTCTTCAAATGCTTGTACATGTCCATTCCAATCACGTGTGTACGTGCACATGAGCACGACAACTGGAAGATTTTCCCCCTAGCAGTATCTGTTGGGTTGGCGCTCAATGGCTTAATATAGAGCCCTGCCGACCCACCAGACCCTTCTTACCGCCGATGATGGTTAGCTGGAATGTCCCAGAGGTCTTGCCTTGGCAAGCGCCTTTCCAGTGTCCATTGTATATAGTTGTTTACCTCTTAGTATAGTTAGTATAAGTAGTTAGTGTTAAGCAAGTGCCTTTTCCAACTGTCTTGAAAACAAAGTCCTCCCATTATATAGTGTCAAAACTGACCTCCTTCTTGGGATTTTGGTTTATTAATGAGATAATAAAGCTCAGATCAAACTTTCCCCAAGGCTTAGCTGCTCCCAGGGTTCCTCCCTCAGGACTGCTCAGCTCATGCCCTAGATTCCTCTCCCACTGGAGCACTACTCCTTTCTCCCTTATATCTTCATGGGGTATCAAGCCACCTGCCTTTGAGTCCAGGGAACTCACTTGGCTCTACTGGGTTTCAGCCACCTTGTCAAAAGGGGCTTGTGCAATGATGAGCTCTTGCATGTAGCCTGTTGAAGCCATTAATGGATATGATTTTGGGACATGGATCCCATTGCAACCAAAGGGTCACCATGACTTCTGTCACCAAGAATGGACTGGTATCTGCGTGTTGATACCTGAGGTAACAAGGTCCTTTCCCTGAACCCTTGGCCACTGAGATAAGAGGAAAGGGATGCAACATCAGTAAGGATGAGGCTCTGGGAGTATTCGGCAGACCACCCAGTCCTCCAGGCCACAGTTGGAAACCCCTGCCTGGCTACCATCCCTTGCTCTACATTCTGCAGCCTCACCTCTCACTCCACCCTGTGAAGTGAATCCATTAGATCGCAGACCAGACTGGCTACCTGGTTAGCAGTGTTGCTCAGTATTACCTGTGCCTCTTTGGAAGCACAACTAGCTCTCAGGGCTGCTAAGCTAAGTCCTCCAGCCCTGTGAACACTCGAGAGGGACATAATCCCCCTTATCAAATGAGTGGTGACAGCTTGCAGTCGCAGGGAGTCTAATATGGCGAGGGGAGTAGCCAGGCTTCACTCTCAGCATGGCCTCTTTTCGTTTTCTCATTCCCCTCGGAGGGAGAAGGAGCAAAGCACTCAAGAGGCAAACCAGCTGCGTGCTAGATGCTCTCCATGTCCTATGCTATCTTGGTTCCCATGCTGATACACGATGTAAAGACCAATGTGTGGGTGGGAGGGAGGGACAGCGGGTACATTCTTAATCAGTGAGCGCTCTAAAAAATGTGCTTGTAGGCTAAAAATACTGCAGCCCTCACAAAGTGCAGGGCGCACATGAGCAGCTGCTGGGAAAGTGAGATGATAAACCCTGGGAGCTGGGGTTCAGTTCGTCCATTGCAGGGCTCAGTACGATGTCAAGAGAGGATCCTGAAACTAATTAGGTCTTTATCTTTTCTTTGAATCTTTCTCTGGGTTTTCTTGTGGCCTAGTGGCTTCTCCACCATTGATCCGAGTATGCCCACCCCTGCTGTTCCTCACTGTTTGAATAAGGGTTTCCCAGTTGTCCCAAATGATTTTATTTATGTTTCTCACCATTGTTGAGCCTGAGTTAATTTAAAGGGAGATTTGTCAAAAGCACTCAGTGTTGGCCCAGCTCTGCTCCCGCTGCTGTCAATGGCAAAGCTCCCACAGACTGCAGTGGGAGAGAGCTAGGCCAGTGCCTCTCAGTCTTCCCAGATTACTGGCCTCCTGTCAGGAGTCTGATTTGTCTTGCGTACTCCCAAGTTTCACCTCACTTAAAAACTACTTGCTTAGAAAAATCAGACAAATACAGAAGTGTCACAGCGTGCTAGTATGGAACAATTGCTGACTTTCTCATTTTGATGATACAATCATAGACTATCAAGGTTGGAAGGGACCTCAGGAGGTCATCTAGTCCAACCCCCCTGCTCTAAGGGGGACGAATCCCCAGACAGATTTTTACCCCAGGTCCCTAAATGGCCTCCTCAAGAATTGAATTCACAACTCTGGGTTTAGCAGGCCAATGCACAAACCACTGAACTATCCCTCCCCCTGAATAAAATAAATCAATTGGAATATAAATATTGTACTTATACTTCAGTGTACAATATACAGAGCAGTATAAACAAGTCATTGTCTCTATGAAATCTTAGTTTGTACTGACTTTGCTAGTGCTTTTTGTGTAGCCTGTTGTAAAACTAGGCAAATATCTAGATGAGTTGATGTACCCCCTGGAAGACCTCTGCGTACCCCAGGGGTACATGAGCTAGGGTAATGCAGAGTGATTTTGAAAATCTCACCCTTCCTCATTTATTACAGGCCCCATTTTGTCTCTAGTACCCTCCCCCCAACACACAAGCAGAACACAGGGCATGGGCAGACGCTGTCCCCCCGGTAGATTTGTAGAAGTCTCTCTCTCCATTTTTGCAGCCCTTATTGGTAGTCGGCCGTTCCTGAAGATCTCTCTTTTCTTCTTTGCTCATCACTCCACTTTCCCATCACAGTACAGTTGTTGTCATTTTGTATCCTTCTCTTTGAACAACCCTTTATGAAGTCTCGCTGGAACTGCAGTCTTTTTCTTCTCAATTGTGGTGTTTTTTAGGGTGATCTAGCTGCTTTCTGCATTGCTGGGTTTCAATACTTCCTTCGACTGGGCCTTACTCACTGGGTGAGATGGTGGCTTCACTGAATGGCAAAACTTTCATTGACTGCAGTGGGGCCAGGATTTCACCCTATTTTCATTTCTCACAATGTGCGTTCCTAAACCCCCATCATGCCCACGTACAGCTGCATTCTGTAAATCCAGTCCTTACTATTCTGAAGTCAAGAAGCTTCCTTATTGTTCTCACAGTTGTGATCAGTTTCTCCCTGTTGGTAAAAAGTAGATTTAGGATGGCTTCTCTTCCAGTTGGAATCTAAGGGAAATCTTTGATCATTCCTGGATCCAACATGGGCAAAGATTCTTGGGAAGGCTTCATGCTGATTGAGAAAAGGCAGAGAGAGCACTTCGGGCAGAAAGTGCTGAAACCAAAGCTGAAGGATAAGCGTATGAATGGACAGAAGTGTCCGTGCACAAATGCCAGGGTAGGGCTGGCTGAAAACCATGAACGCTTTTCACAAAACATCTTGCAAAAAATTTGTCCCTGTTTTTTGACAAAAGAAATTTGAAATGCAATTTTTTTCAGCCAGTTCTATCCAGAAACGTGGGAAACAACCAAGCGCTAGAAGTATTACTAAGTGGTGTCAGTTATGGTGTAGCTGGCAAAACCCACACCCTACTGGATGAGTCTCATAACTGGAGTATTACTATGGATAAGTACAGTCTACAGATATGAGAGAGATGGGTGATACTCAGCTTGCAGGGGACCATCGATAGAGAGATGTGAAATATATTTACAGTGCCAGCAAGCTTACAAGAAATGAAAAGTCAAGGAAGATGACGGTGGGCATTTGCTGCTGAACACTAGGACTGGAGGAGGGTGAGAAAAAAATCTCCTGGGCCAGATCTCCAGTACTTAGACCCCTAGGTCATTGTGCTTAGGTGGATGATAATTACCCAGATACATGCTGGGTAACATGCACGGAGAATTCTGCTTAAATTGGTCAGGGGCAGATCCAAGCAGGCTCTCCTTGCAGCAGCTAATCCAATGTTCAGTGACCAGCCCCTCCCTCTGCTGCTCTCTAGTGTCAGACCTTCTCCTTCCTTTGCTGGCATTTAGTAGCTGAAGGGTCTCTGAGATGAACACCTGCCTGCATTCCTCTCTCAGATCCCCAGAGGGATTCTGGGACACTTGTCTTCCCTGGCTGGTAGTGTTTGGTCCCTCCTGGGCTGTGATCGGTGGGAACTGCTAGATTTGGGTTGCTATCTAGAGAGAGAATTCTTTAAATTCTTGGTGGGAATTCTTGGTGGGAATGGTCTCTGGGAAAGTGAAGTCCATGCCACGTGCAAGAGTGAAGGCAGCAAGCATGCAAGTGAAGGAGCATTCTGGGTTTGCAGGCTGAGCGACATTTGCTTAAAACTTCAGGGCATTGTAAGGAAGAGAGATTTACCCCTTGCCCATTCCAGGCCTTACTTCAGCAAAGCACTTAAGTGAGTGCTTAAGTCCAGCCCTGTTCAGCAAAGCACTTAGGCACATGCTTAACTTTCAGCATGTTCTTAAGCCCCATTGACATCAATGGAACTTACGCTGTGGCTAAATTTAAGCAGATGTTTAAGTGAATTGAGCTGGATGGCCGAACTGGGGCCATCCTGAATCGACGGGCTGATGCTCAGCTAGGAGGGTGGTAGGGCTTAGGGGGAGGGGTGGGGGGAAGCAATGTAGTGTCATATAAATACACCTTGTTTCTGGGCAGGTTTTGGTGAATCAGGAGGGAAAGAAATAACATAAACAAGAGGGTGAGGGAAAGGTTAAAATCAGTATTTTGGCCTCTTGACATCCCTCAGGAAATATCTGTGGGAAGATTTTTAAAAATAAAAAAGTCATAGCCTCAGAATAAGCGAAGTACTTTTGATTTTCAAAGTCTAACCAGTACATTGGAGCGCACTGAACCCACAGGCTGGCAAATGAAAAGGAGAGGTTTTTTCCTACACCTTTTCCCTTCCCATTCATTGCTATCTGTCTGTCTAGAGCAGGGGCCAGGACTGCCCCCTTTTCCCAGATTGCTCAATGGGGGGAGAGTTTTGTGAGAGATGGAGGGAATTCCAGGTATGCATAAGGATGAGAAACCCTGTGCTGGCCCCTATCTTTCTACAAGTGAGGGTGTTTCTCCTGGCACATTTTTTAAACACGGTTGTTGAATTTAGGAATTGCTTTTCCACTCAGGTGATATGAGATAGTCTGAGAAAAACGTTGTACCCCTGGGAAATGCAGGTGTTTAGACCTTGCTGTATGAGCAATTCTGTCCTATAATTAGAGCAGATTGAATAGTTAAAAAAAAACGCAAAACAAACTAAACCCAACAACCCTGATTTGGGTATATTTTTGTGACTAAAAGCCCCATGTTCAGTTCGCAGCTTTATGGGGACATACCATCCATGCGTAGCTGGATGACTTGGTATTCATGAAGTCTTGTGCCAATCCCAGAAGTTTCATGAATCGTAGCACTAATTAATATTTGCCTGAAAATTTGTGCCAGAAAATGTGTCACTTCTTTTTTGTTACTCTCCTGATCCCATGGGATTTAGATGACCGATCAGGATACAGAGTAGTCAAGCAAACCATTTGTGAACCAGCCCATAGGCTGAAAATTATTTGTTGAAACTGTTTGGTGAATACTTACAAATAGATTCACAGAAATCAGCACCAGGGCCCAACTGGATTGCTCACCGAACCCGGGGCTGGCTTCCTTTTGAATATTATTCCCCAAAAGCTTTGGAGAACAGCTGAGCAACTTGAGGACAGCTTGGGTGACAATCGCTCAGGACCAGAGATACTACTGGGGACTTCCTTAAACAGATCACACAGTACTGAGTACGTTCAGGACCTTACGGAATCCATAGTCTACACACGGGTCCCAGGAAGAGCTATCCCTTGTGTCTCCATACCCCATTCTGCAGTCACCCCCACCTGCCGGCATGTGATCAGAAATATTCCTAACATGGACTGGCTATGTTTGTCTGTGCTCCTTATTTTCTAGTTTGAAATCCTGCACTGGCAGATTCCCTAGCACCTTGGCTTTCAATTGAAATTGCCTGAGACAGATGAGCACCAAGGTTTTCTTCTCCATAGCCAATGTTATTTTTCATGTCAGATTTGAAAATCTTCTTATGGCCATGTTTTTAAATGTTTACATTGGCTTTTCACTTCAGAAACTTGGGTTCGCATCAACCTCAGGTCACAAGTGAAATAAGTTTGAGTGGTGTCAGCCTGTTCTGGAGTAGGTATTTGCCAGTCTTTATAGAGGCCAGTGTGATTAGCAGTCTCCGTTCCAAATAGGTCAGGATTAGAATAGCAGATCGGGACCAAGGTTTCTTGGTGCAGCAGTGAAGGGTCCTGCTATTGGAATAGCAAGTGGGGCTGTAGATCAGGATTCAGGTGCTCTGTATGTGGAAGTTTACAATGCTCCTGCCTTCATTACACATGGATTGATTCAGTCCTATTAGCCCCTCACTTTCCTGAGCCTTAAAAATTCACCAATTTACCTCCCTGAACTGCTGCAAAAGTGTGTGTGGCTGAAAAGTCCTTCACTAACCATCTGCAAATGGGACTTGGGGAATGGTCAGGTGGATGATATCATGGAATTTCCTCTTTCTGATTCCACATCAAAGGAGCATGAGGGTGGTGCTAGTTTGGCAAAGCTATCGAGACCTTCTCTTCTGTTCCAAAGGCAAAGATTTCTGACAAGCTGTGTTTGGAAAGCGCTTCATCCAGCTGTACAAATATTCAGCATATGGGGCTGGTGGGCTGCAAATCTGGACTGAAATCGAAGCATTGCTAGAAGAAAAATGTTTGTCTGTAGTGGAAATATTAACCCCCCCACACCTGTCAGCACCCAGAAATACAACATATATGTGTTTACTACTATGACAACCCTGTGTTTTATTAGATTTGGATTTCTGTCCACACTCTCTGCTCACAATGCATCAAGGAAAGTGAGGTGCAGTTTCACGTCTTTAAGGGAGAGCCAGCAAAAGGCACCAGCAGAATGCAGGGTTGGAGTTTTTGATTCTTGACATGGCATCCAGTAATGGCTCCCCAGCCACTGTGGGAAGGGAAGGCACCAGTGTGAATTTATATTGTCTCCAGAGCAGTATCCTTTGTAGACTGACAAAGGGGCAGGTGGATCCTGGCGAAGATGATACAATGAGAGAAGAAAAGGGAGAACCAGCTGAGTTCTCCTGTATTGAAGTGAATTCAGGGGGTTGCAGTCGTGGCCTTGGAGACTGCTGCCATAAATTCAAGGTTGGGATTAACAGGAGGGTTCAGCTGGGCAATGGAAGTGCAAGCTTCCCCGTCAGTGTGTCTGCTCTGCACTCTGATCTGGAGTGGACCATCTCTGCTAGGGAACAAGAGCTCTGTCTTGTGCATTCATCCTCAGGCCTTTTCCTGTGACTGCCAGCACTGGTGACAGTGTCAATGTGCTTTTTGTGATGTGGGTATCTGTCCACTAAAACAAGAGCACCATACGCACCAAATGGCCTCAGATGGGAATGGTTTCTCTCTCTGAACCTCTGTCTTAAAAGAGCCATCTTGAGCTGTGCAGCTTCTCAAAGTCAAGCCACATAAATGTGTCTTCAGCTTTAATTTCACTAGTGCAATGGGGACATCAAGTGGCCAGGTAAAGTAGGGCAAGTTGTGCATACTTATGAACGTCCCAAGGATGCAAATGCTACCTGATTTTTATTCCATTTGAGAGTGACTGTAAGAAATTACGTAGGCATCAGTTCTCCTCCAGGCCAGCTCTTCTGCCGCCCTTTGAAATAGTCCTCACTCTTGGGCGCCTTCGCGAGACAGCAATGTAAGTTATGCCGCCCAGTAAGGAACTATTGCTGCTACAACACTGTTAATCAAGAGTTCTGTATCTTTTATAGCGCTTGCCATCCAGGAGCCTAATGCATTTTACCAATATTGCTAAATTAGGGCTCATGTCCTTCCTGCGAGATCAGAGAGGAGAACGGTCCCCCTTTTACAGACCGAGGTGCTGAGGTACAAAGAAGCTGTGATTTTCTCAAGGGCACACAATGAGTCAGTGGAAGAGCTAGAAATAGAATCCAAAACTTCTGGCTCCCAATCCCACATTGTAACTACTAGCTATGCTTCCTTTGCAGTAACTAACAGGCACAATTTGGAGCCCTTTGCTCTGACGTGTTCCATTGCTGTCTTTGTCCTTTAGGTTCTAAGGAGTCTCTGTTCTCTTTAACCATCACAGCCAGCGAGGAAGCCATGACAGTGCTAGAGGAAGTGATCATGTACACTTTTCAGCAGTGCGTCTACTATATCTCCAAGGTATGTGCACCCCCAACACCTCCCCCTCTCTCCTGCTAATGCACAGCCTAATCCAGAGGGTGAAGAGGAGCCTGGTGCTGATAGTGTCTCACTATCAAAGGGGGATGACGGGAGATGGAGGGGAGAAGTCTCCCAACTGAGCACCCCTGTCTGAAATTTCCCTCCCTCTCTATCCTGTCCTGGGACAGCAGGTCCTTCTTTCTGCTGAGTTCTAACAGATATACTGGTTCCTGCAAGCCTCCTCTGTATTAAAAAATGCTGGTCTCTAGGATGCAGTGCAAAAAATGCTTGCGCCAGGGGATTGGACTTTCCCTATCTTTCCTGAGTCACTGAAGAGGGTCAGAAACGATTTTTTGAGGGGTCAGAAATGATCAAACAGGTTGAGTTTTTCAAAAACCACGTCGATGTTTTTGGATGGCCCAAGTTATTTAGCTGTTGTTTTTTTCTATTACAGCAGCACCTACAGTGCTCAGCCAGGATCAAGGCCCCACTGGGCCAGGCATAGCACAAACATGTAGTAAGAGAGAGCCCTTGCCCCAAAGAACTTGCAGTCTGAATAGGTAAGACAGACACAGAGCAGTAGACTCGGACTTAGGGGTCAGGGTGAACTTCCCAGATCAGCTGTAGGCCTGTGGCTTGACCTTAGGTGAGGCATTTGATGTACCCTGTAAAATGAGGAGGATACATTCCTAGCTCTCGGGTGGGTGTGAGGATAAAATCCATTAGGGATTACGAGCTGCTCGGATGCTGTTTACTAATATGAGCTCCCCATTTCCATAGTATGTGAGCACCTCATGATCTTTGAAAGATGTTACTACGCTGTATAAGAATCTAGATAGCAAACTGGGTGAGTTTTAATACCATCACCCTAGCAGGTGATTGGCAGTAGGGGAGAGCTGCATGTCAGGTACCCTGAACTGATCGCAGTGAATTTCTGGCAGGTGAGAGGTCTCATAGACTCATAGGTCAGAAGGGACCAATATGATCATCTAGTCTGACCTCCTGCACAAGGCAGGCCACAAAACCCTACCCATACACATTTATAACAACCCCTAACCCATGACTGAGTTATTGAAATCCTCAAAATTGTGATTTGAAGACCTCAAGCTGTAGCACTGTCTCCTAGGGAGGCATTCGTGAACGGCTTAGCTCAGGCTGCACAGTCACTTTCAGGACCAACCCTTGTTCTCCCTCACTCCACCTTGTAACTTTTGGATTCATTTTCCTTTGGGCTCAAGTGTCCCAGTGATGGTCACAGCCTGAGGAGAGTGAAATTACGACGGAACAGTTCTCTGCATGGCTGACGACTTGGAAACAAGGGACCGGGCCACAGGAAGCCAGGGGGAAATGCGTGGCCCCAGATCAGTAGGAAGAGTTGTGGTGATAGCGCGTCCAACCTTCCTCAGCTCGTTTGTGATTTACTGTATGGTAATAGCCCTGGGTATAATGAATTGATTCATGGACCTGATGGAAATATTCCTTCTGGACTCTCTCCGTTAGGTCCCTGGAGTGAAATTTTATTGCGAGTGCTCATTATGGAGCGCTGAACAGTGTGGGCAGTGTGGCCACAGAGAAAGGCTGCTTGTGTCTGCAGGGTGGGGACTTGTTTCCATTGAAAGAGACGTTAAACTTGACTGATGATGCTGCCTTTCCACCAGCTCCCCCTGCCAGGTCTGGTGATTACAGACTTGGCCTCTAGCTGGGAAATGGACTATTTTTCTTCTTGATTCTATTTGTAGCTCTTTTTTTCCCCTCTGTGGAAAGATTGTTCCAATATTCCAGCAGCCTCTCCCCTGGCTGATTGGTCGATGCTGATCCTGTCTCATTTGCATACAAGCAAAAGCTTTGATTGGACACGGCTTTTCAACCTTCCTCATTTACACAAAGGAAAGTGTCTCTAATTGGACACTGCTTTTGTCTTCTGCCTTTTTTTCATAGCATGTATATTAGATCTTCAGTTACCATGTGGGTGCATAGAACGGGCACCATTCCTTTCACTTAATAGCTACAGTAGTTTGTATCTCACATTCCGTTTGTTCCCCAAAACAGACCGAGACCAACTGACCACCATGTATGCTGTTAAATTATTGCTTAGGGACAGGGCCGAGCAAGCTTGCAGGTCACAAGGGATTAGTCCGTGAGGGGGCAAGGAATACGCCCTTCCTTGTTTGAGAACAGCAGGGCTTGAGCTGGTTATGGGATCATGGAAATGAGAGATTCAGAAGACCTGTTTAGGTCACCATCTGGCCAATGCAGAATTGCTTCCCACAGTAAATCTCCAGCGCTTTGAATCCTTGTGTATTTCTTGTCTCCTCCTGTCCAGTCTCTGTATGTATCTCTACCTGCCCTTCTGGAGTGTAATCCCTTCCAGAGTGAGGGCCAGGAAGGTTGGCAGGCATCATCCCAGTTGCCTGAAGAAGTACGCAGAGTCGTGTTGATCTACCAGACTACGCTGGACCTGCTCCACCAGTATGAAGTGCACCCTGAAATAGCCTCACAGATGTTTGCCTACCTCTTTTTCTTCTCCAACACTCTGCTCTTCAACCAGCTCATGGACAAAGGTGAGTGACTTTGGGACCAGGGAGTGAGACATTTGTGGGAGGGGCAGGCATTCCCAAAGACTGGCCTTGTCTGCTTTGAAGACCTTTTTGTGTTTATTCGTTAACTAAAGGAATAGACTTAAAATGCCCCAGTATTGCAGCCAGTCAGGCTATGAGATGAGGATCGGCCAAATGTGGGGAGAGATTTTACAGCATCTTTTGGGATGTTTTAGGATGTGAGCGGCTTGGACACACCTGGAATTCTGCATTCAGCAAAGACGTCTTGCTGTCCTGTTACCTAAACTTGTGTTAGGCTGTTGAGGCCCTATCCGTAATTCATCAGTCTGGCCCCACTGCCAGGGAGAGACCCCCAGACTGGTACTGACAGCAAAGCAGCCAACTTGTTTCCTACAGGGGATAAGGATGCCTTAGAACTTGACTTAAGCTACTGAGTCCTTTGTTTAACTGGTGTCATCAGAGAGGTGGTTAGGAATAAGTGTCACTTTCAATCAATCAGTGCCCTGTTTCAGCACTAAGGCTAGGGTGGGGGTGTGAGAGAGAGCAGGGCGGGCAGGACTCTGCCGGGCTAGTAGCAATGAAACCTGTAGGAGCTAGAGTCTGGGTGGAGGTGGGGCTAGAGTCCAGTCAAGCTAGAGTCCAGCCACTGAGGGCTTTGTGACTTCACTTCCCCGACTCTGATGGATTCCTTGGATGGCAGCCTGTGCGCTCTGCTCTCTAGGTGTACGGTTGGCTCAGATAACAGCTTAACTCGGGTTTTAGCTTCTGTTCCCTTGGCTTGATCCTGCCTTTACGTTTGCTATCTTGCCCGAGTCTGCTGCCTTTATCGATAATGTTCCATTAACCCCTTCTTAATGCCTTGATGTTCACTGGGCTACCATTGTTCATGGGGATGGGTTCAGCCTGTGTTAGCTCTGCCTCCAAATTAACATACCACCCATCTACTCTCTTGCGCTGGCGCTGGTATAAGAGCTGCCATTTTCATGCTGAGTGGAGGACAGGGCACAGGCTGTTAGTGGAGTTTGTTCCCCAGCACCACCTGATTGCTATGCCTAATAAAACATTGCCTCCCGCTTCTTAACTGAAGCGAAAATCTTCTCCTTAATTAATCCTAATTATCGCAGAATTCCAGTTGAACTACAGAGCATGTGATACCTGTATAAACTCCAGCAGCACCCCCTCACCGCCAGGTGTATTGCAGCTAATACTATATGAGTTAATAGGAGTTGGGTGCTTAAAGAATTAACCTAATTTTGCCACTCAGCCCTGTCAGGCCTCTGTCCCTCTTTCTGCCCAGCTCCACCCCACTTACAAACAGAGTCTCTGTGTTGAGCAGCAGGCTCTGCCAGCGCGGCTTCGTCTGCCGTGTCAGATGGTCCACTAAGCACGAACAAAAAGTGGAAGGGAAACTGTGTGCTCCACTGTGGGCTTTCCTGCTAGCTGTCCACCCCTTTGCAGTGCCAGCGACTATGTTGTTGAGCCGCAGCCATGACGGCCCCTGGATTTAGAGCTTTGTCATTGTTGTTTCAAATATAAGATAACTTTAGAAGGTGCCAGGCTGCCAGTTCTGGAGCTTGGACTCCTCCATTTGGTTCTGATTCACCAAAGCACTTAAGCACATGCTTAACTTTAAGCATACCAGTGTTCCTATACCTGTTCTGCGAAACACGTAGCTAACTCCCATTGAACTTCATGCGATCAACTCATCTTGCAAGGTTTTACCCAACTTCTAAGACTTTTTTGCCAGTGTGAATGGTGTGGATTTCCCGAGAGCCACTGTTTTCATAGACTCTTGGATGCATCAAGACTGCAGACAGAAAACCATCCCCCATCCAGTATTGTACTGGACCTGCAACCAAACCCACGCTGATTGCAAGCTGCTTGGGGCAGTGCCTAAGATGGCGAGTAACGCCTGCTCTGAGATTGCGGCCCCAGGTGCCACCACAACACAGATAATAAAAGCCTCTCTGAGCTGGGCCAAGGTAAGGGAGCTCCATAGTGACCCAAAAATAACAATAATATCAAATTACCATGGCACACATCAAATGGATTAAAAACTGGCTAACTGATAGGTCTCAAAATGTAATGGTAAACAGGGAATCATCATCAAGTGAGTGTGTTTCCAGTGGGGTCCTGCAGGGATCGGTTCTTGGCCCTGCGCTATTTAACATTTTTATCAATCACCTGGCGGAAATCATAAATCACTGATAAGATTTATAGATGACACAAAAATGGAGGGAGTGGTCACCAATACAGAGTGATCTGGATTGCTTGGTAAACTGGGCATAAATATAAATGTCTACAGCTAGGAACAAAGAATGTTGGCCATACTTACAGGAAGCAGTGACTGAAACAGATTAGGGGGTGTAGGGGATAATCAGCTGAGCACGAGCTCCCACTCTGACACTGTGGCCAAAAGGCTAACAGTGACCCTCAGATGCAAAAACAGGGAACTCTCGAGTAGAAGTAGAGAAGTTATTTTACTTCTGTATTTGACATCATAGGCACCAACTTCCCCTCTGCCCCGTGGGTCCTCGATCCCCCCTCCCATGGCCATGACCCTGCCCCACCCTTGCCCCACCCCTATTCCACCCCCTTCCCCCAAGTCCCTGCCCCTGCTCTGCCTTTCCACCTCCTCCCCTGGGTGCGCTGCGTCCTTGCTCCTCCCCCTCCCTCCTGGAAACTCCTAAGTGCTACCAAACAGCTGTTAGGCGGTGGCCAGGAAGCACTGGGAGGGAGGGAGAGTAGCAGGGTTGTGGTGTGCTCAGGAGGGGGAGAGCGGGAGGAGGCAAGGCAGGGGCAGGAGGAGGCAAGGCTGCCAGTGGGTGCAGAGCACCCACTAATTTTCCCTTGTGGGTGCTCCAGCCCCACAGCACCCACGGAGTCAGCACCCATGTTTGGTGTGATCACTACGAGAATACTGTGTCCAGTTCTGGTGCCCACGATTCAAGAAGGATGTTGCTAAATTGAAGAGGGGTCAGAAGAAAGCCACTAGAATGATTAGTGGATTAGAAAACCTGCCTTCTAGTGCTAGACTCAAAGTGCTCAATCTGTTTAGCTTACCAAAGAGAAGGTTAAGAGGTGACTTGATCACAGATCTGCCCGGGGAACAAAGAGTTAAGAACGGGCTCCTCAGGCTAGCAGAGAAAGGTCTAACACAACCCAGTGGCTGGATGGTGAAGCCAGACAAATGCTGACTAGAAACAAGGTGCACGTTTTTGACAGTGACGGTAACTAACCACTGGACCAGTTTACTCAGGGTTGATTTTAAAATCCAGATTGGATGTTTTTCTAACAGACCTGCTCTAGGAATTATTTTAGGGACGCTCCCTGGCCTGTGTTATCCAGGAGGTCAGGCCAGGTGAGCACAGTGGTCCCTTCAGGCCTTGGCATGGCTGACTCTCAACCCATTAGTGAGGCCGGCAGGGCCCAGCGTGTGGGTCCTGTGCAAGGCGGTTTGCTGCAGGAAGCATAGAACCTTTCGAGATAGAACATCGAACGGGGAGCCCCAAGCCTGAGGCTTGTCCGCCAGCATTACGTTTTCCATGCAGCCTTCGGCATCGCTGGAAGAGCAGCTAGTTTTGTGTCCATGCAGCGGGGTTGCAGTATAGGGCACATGGTCCGGTCGGGTGATGGAATTAGGACCTGGATAAGGCTAAATTAGCCCTAGATCCAACACACTAGTGCCCTCTGCTATAGCACAGCTTTGCGCTGGTTTAATCCACATGGGCCCCATCCTGCTCCCAGTGAAGTCCCTGGCAAAGGGGCTATGGACCCTCTGGGACAGGATCAGGCCCAATACCACCAGCAGAGATGGGCTCTACACCCAGCTCAAAGTTCCTCCCAGCCTGCCTGGCTCAAGTCTGGTGTCGGGGCGGCAATGTGAGGGAAGGGTCAGATTCTGGATCACACTTTGGGGCATGGGGAAGGGGGCTCAGTAGCTCCCAGTGTTACCTGGGGTTCTTCCAACCCAAAGCTCTTGGTAACTTTATTCCGTGTGAGGCAGTGTCAGGAAATAAATCAGGGGAGACTGACCAATAGATGGCTGCACAAACAGGACAACATGAGTGCTTTCACTTGAAGCTAAACTTTACTTAGTCTCAAGCACTTACACACGTCCGCAACAAGTTAGTAAAACACTCCCAACCCTTGATAATTACCAAAGCTGAGTGTGGCTTTCGAGTGATACAGCGGCAGCCTGTCTGCCGCTGGGGAACACAAGATGCATCCAGAGGGAGAGGCCAGTCCGGAAATGAGTCCCACTTATCTCAAGCTTTTTCCGCTTATTTATCCATTAGTAATTAAAGAAACCTTGTTAAGTAAGCAGTTTTAATGATCGAGCAAGAGGTTCACTCTGATTATTGATTAACCAGGTGTGGGTCTTTCCAGAGCCTGCAGCCTTGAGACCCCAATAGACATTCCTGAGGGTATATCCTGCTCTTTTCAAATACATGTATCAGCAAATTTAACACAATTCTGATCAGGGAGGATGTGGGGTCAAGCTGAACCTTTCGGTGGTACCCTAAATCCCCCTCCCCTCCTGCCTTGATCAAGCTGAGACTTGCTTTTAACAGCTTGCTGACTAGGCTGTCTTTAACAATAAGACATAGTGGTTTCAGGCACTTTACTGGTTTGCCAAAGTCTCTCCGTACACCAGTGTGGAGGGTGGTGGGTGCTGGAGCAACCCAGCCCTGTTGGCTCACAGTCTCCTGCCGCTGTTGGTTCTTCCCTTTAACTGGAGCACCAGCTCCCTTCCCTGCCCCGCCATTTCCATGGGCCCACAGGCTGAGGCTTGGATCGCTGCCTGTTAAGGTCAGCATTAGCTTTCAAATATTTGTCTCCAGAGTTGATTTCCTGCACGTGGGTGCTGATTAGAGCAGATTAGAGTGTGAAATCCTGCTGTCCCCTGGGACAGCCAGCTTCTCGCCTGGGCCGTGCTGTGTGCCGTGCTCTGCCTCCTGTGTTCTCAGAGATGGGCCTGGCCTCAGAGCCCCAGATCACAGGGGGAAGGGAAGTGCTGGGTCACCCCCATGCCGGATCATGGGGGGGAAGGTGGAAGAACCCGGCCTGCATTAGAAACTGGATCTGAGCACTGACATTGTGCATCTCTCGCAATAAAACCCCAGGGGCAGCCACTGCCATTTCTGCTGCCCCAGCTCTATGGCCTGGCGTTACCTGGGTGCAGCTGAGGAGAGTCTGGGGAGATTAGGTGTCTGGCTGACAGCAAGCTCAGGTCAGTCATTATCTGATGGATGACGCAGAGACATCCCCCGTGCCCGCACTGCGCTGGGAGAACGGGACAAGGGGCGTGTGGAGAGCTGCCTGCCGTGCACAGGCCAAGCGGGTAAATTGGTTTCTGGATTCAGGGGCCTGTGGAGGTGAAGTCCTCCTCGTGGACAATACAGGAGCTCTGGGGCCTCTGCGGAGACTCTGGCTGGGGAAGGCAGAGGCTGCAGATTAGGAGACATTTGTTTAAATGGTAGTTTGAAAAAAATGTTTCCTCCCTTCACCACAGCCCCAGGTTTTGCTTGTAGGACACTTCTGCACCTGGACATTTATCTGTATCCATCTGCGACAGAATGCACAGCCGCTTTGGAAACGTTACACACAGCACAACTGAAATGCAGCCACCTCTGAGGAGAAGGCTGGCAGCTAACCTCCAAATAGCACCCTGTACAACACTATGCTAAAGCACTTACGAAAGATGCCCTGGGGGCTCTAGTGTCCACACAGAGCAGACAGAATCTCACTTCTCGTGGCCACGCGGCCAACATTTTGCTGTGCCCAGCACACGCTGACGTCTGTCAGAGCAGGGTGAGCACGTGCAGCTAGGCCAAGTCAGGCACTGTAGCACCCAATATGCAGGCTCTGGCTGGAGGAGGCTGCTTTCTGCCAGCCAGGTGACTGAGCTGGCTGACGTCTCCTTGGCTGAGCGTGTTGGTGGGCTGGACAGAGCGATTGCCTTCATGCTGTATCTGTGCCAGGGAGTGGAGTCGGCATGTGTCTTCTGAAGCCTGTAGCTGTCTGTATTGTGGCAGGGCCGGGCGCCTACTGCAAGTGAAGTTAAAGCAGCACTGCATGTGGCTGTTCATTCTCTCTTCCCTGCCCTGTCCACAGGCTCCTCCTTGGGTTGCTTCCACTGGTCGAAAGGAGTGAAGATCCGCGCCAGCCTGCGGCTCCTCCTGGAGTGGATACAGGGCGTGGGCTTCGGGCACTTGGCCGAGCAGTTCTTCAGCAAGCTCTCCAGCATGGCTCACCTGCTGGCCATGCCGAGCTCCCAGCTGGTGCAGGTGAGACATGTGTGGGCTTCTTGCCCAGGGTATCAGTGGCCTTTGGGGACCAGATCCTTAAAAGCCTGTAGCCGCCTAACTCCCATTGAATCCAATCAGATCCCTTGAAGGGTCTGGGCCTGCAAGTGGCAGGAGACCTCTTGTGAACATCATGGGGATTGTTTGGGAGGGCCAATTATTAGATGGGGCTCCCCAAGCTCATGCTCCCCACGCTGAGGGGTCAGCTCTCCAAGCCAGGAGGAGCACAGTCTCTTTCGTGTGCAGCTTCCCTCCCTTTTCCCATTAGAAGCATCATGGGACATCAAAGGCCTGCTCATCAGAGCAGAGGGTGTGGGGAAATCAATGCCATTTCCCTGACACTGGGCCAGGATGGGAGATCCCTGAGGTAGGAGTGGAAGGCAGGGTTCCCTCCAGAAATTGCACTGGATCTGATATGCCAGCATCAGACGCACAAAATCTGACTCGGGTCCATTTGTGTTCTGGGTGAATCTGATCCTTCCCACAGAATGTGATGTTGCTCTTGAGCCAGGCTTTCAGACTGTGCCTCTGTGCGGCACCTTTGCAAGCTCCAAGCAGGGAATGGCTCTGCTGCCCCAGACATGCCCACACCTACTGGCTCTGCATGCTGAACTGGGACAGCCAGCTTGGAATATGGGGACTAAGGGGCCGATTTGCGGGAATGTATTTGCCCCCAAAAATCTGGGCTATTATTTCCCAAGAAATGGGTCACCTTGTTTCAAAGCCAAACCTTGGGGTGGGGGGCAAATCCCCTTGACCAGCATCTGCACCCATTTTGGTAGCAAGCATCAGGATGAGGCATTGGTCGCACGAGGTAGCATTTCAGGCTTTATGTGTCTTACATCCTGTCCTTGGCTTCAGTAGGCAGCTCACGTATTGGAAGTAGCAGCGACGCAAATGCACAGCTGAGCATCAGTGGTGCCCTGACTCTGTGCTGCAGCTGTGCCTTCACCCATGGGCTCTCTAGACCCCTTAGCATGCCACTCGCTTGCTGAAGAGCCATGCTAAGCTCACTCCCTGCCATCTTCCCTGTGCACCGTCCAGAGGCCTTCACCCCAGCTCTCTCTTGCTTTGCTCAGATGACCTGGCCATTGCTGAGAGCCGAATTCCCCACCCTGAGTCCTGTTCAGCTCCATCACATCCTGACTCAGTACCAGGCAATGTCCGATGTGGGGTGTGTCGCAGCCTGGCAGCCCTGGCAGGGAGACAGCCCTGCAGCCTTCAGGACAGGTGAGTGCACAGCACTGGTGCAGCTGCGTTGCACTGATAGGGGCGTGAATCTGTGCCCTCAGTAGCGCTTCTGTTGTGATTGTCCTGTGTCCCCTGCACTCCTGAAGGGCAGTGAAACCTGCATGAGGATCCTTCCCGGTAAGTACTTTTCTCAGACCTGCCAGTGCAGGTTGGTTATTCTGAGTTTTGCTGGTTCCGCGAGTGTTTTCATTGGGCTTGTAACCTCCTGTGCTTTACAGGGGTTCCTGCACGACAATGGACAGCCACAAAGAACTACGGGCCTGTAACATGAGGGGGTCCTTGAACTGTCCTGAGGCAAAGGGAGTTTGGGCTGAAGGCTGAGCCTATACCAGTAGGGACTACAGAGCATGGCCCCCATGTGCTGCTCTACCTAGACACACACCATGAGCTGGGGCTGCACTGTCAGCCTGAACTTGGGGTGTCCTGACTCTGGGTTGAGCCACTCCAGTGCACTTCTGTGTATGCCAGGCCATGGGCGGGGAGCTAACAATGGGGTGGAATCACAGTCTTCCTCAACAGGTACAGGGGACATGTGACTCACCCAGTGGGTGAATGTTGCCTGTACCTGTGCTATCAATGCCATAAGGGTATTTATATCCCCCCCTTACTATAGAGCTGAGCACCTCACAGGCTTTAACATTATGGCACTATTCACCCTCATTGACCAGACAAGGCTCCGAGTGACTTTGATTCACCCGGGGCAAGCGGTGGAGCAGGGCATTGCACCCAGCTCTTTGAAGTCCCAGGCTGGCACCCTAACCAATAGACCAACCTTCCTCCACTGGCATGTACCCAGACATACTGGGCTGTGACATGGGAGGGAGTCAGCACTTTCCCCAGGGCCCAGCAGCATGCTCTTGGCTACTGGAGAAAAGAGAGATCAGGACACAGTGAAGTGGGTGGAAACTGATCAAGGAGTACAAGAGACTGGATTAGGGCTCTTCTATCAACAGCTGCAGGACGTAGCGGGGACGGCCCCAGAGCAGTGGATCTGAGAAGCTGTGGAGCCCTTTTCTAAATGACACAAGGACGGGAGGGGATAAAGGTTCCGAACCACCCAAGGGGCACGACCCAGGGGAGCTAAGCAGAGCGCAGACATTACCTAGCGTCCTCTGGAGGCCAGTTGTGTGGGGTTGTGACCTAGAGGATGCTGGGATTGTCCCTATGCAAATACTTGGCTTGCAGGACCTGGGGAAGAGCAATGGCTCCACAGTCCGGGAGCAGGGCTGGGCCTCAGGTGAGTCACACACCAGCACCAGCTTCCCTCTGTGTTTTGCAGACGAAGTGCTGGAGTCCTTTGATAACCACCCGCCCATCGTCCTGCCAAGTGGAGGATTTAAGGTGGACTTGGAGGTGGAGACGCTGGACGATAACGTGTACCGGCATCTCCTGTACATCCGTCACTTCCTGTGGAGTCTGCGGAGCAAGAGCCCCCACGCAAGTGACTTGCCAGAGTCGGAGCCCCTGAAGGTAGCAGTCACTGACCGAGGGAGAGCATTGTCCCTGCTAGCCCTCTCTTGGGGACATCATAGATCCCTGGCCATCCTGCACAGATGTGCCACGATCTCACCTTCACCTCCGAGTCCCATGCTCTGCCAGACCGTACTGCCCATAGCTACTCCCTCCCCTTCGATCCACGCCGCCACCTGCCGCTCCCTCCCCTTCGATCCTATTAGCCAGGAGCTACTAATTCACACGTTCCATATTCTAAGCCCCTCACGCCTCGCTACAGCTGAGCCCAGCAAATATGCCCCTGCTCTCTCGCTAGGTTTCCTGGGCAGGGGCTGACATTGCCACAGTGGCCTCCGCCGCTCCCTGGGACTTGTTAGTCCAGTCCAATTAGCTTAGACTTTACTGGGGCAAGTGGCACCGTTTTCATCTGATTGACGAGTTAGAGGGAGGTGCAGGTATCCAGGAGCATTAGGCAAGATGTGACCACTAGAGGGAGGTGCAATAAAATCCAGGGGAGATTCAGCCAGAAGATACAACAGGTGAATCTCTCTGCTTCTTTCCTTTCCTGTAGGCTGTGAATGTGCTACATTGGAATGGAGGTTTCGTTGCGTCCCTGCCGAATTTCACAGGTTTCTCCCATTCCCCACTGCCGGCCCTGCTGGGAATTGTACTTCCCAGCAGCCTGCGCTGTGCATTCTTTAATGGCTAGAGCAGTGGGTTTCAGCAAGGGGTCTGGGGCCCCCTAGGGGGCTGCAAGCAGATTTCGGGGGGCCACCAAGCAGGGCCAGAATTAGACTCGCTGGGGCCCAGGGCAGATAGCAGAAGCCCCACCACCCAGGGCTGAAGCTGAAGCTGAAGCTGGAGCAATGTAGTTTTGTGAGGGCTCCTGTTGCATGGGGCCCCAGGTAATTGCTCTGCTTGCTACCCCCCCCCCCCCCCCGCAATGCCACCCCTGGCTTTTGTATGCAGAAAAGCAGTGCTTGTGGCACAGGTGGGGCATGGAGTTTTTATTGCATGCTGGGGGAGAGGGGGACTTAGAATAAAAAGAAGGTTGAGACCCCCTGGGCTATAGCACGGGTCAGCAAACTCAGTGACCGTGGGCAGTGCAGAGCTGTAGTTCCCTGCAGCTGACCTGCAATGGGTTTGCGTCTGCCATGTCTGCTGCACTTCTGCCTGGGGTATTTATCCTAAGCTCCCACCTGCATGTGCTTTGGGAGGGACTGTACAGGGTAAAGGAGCCCCTGCTGCATTGTTTTGCAGGTGGCTGTTGGGCCCTAGAGCCTGACCATGAAGCGCGGAAGGGAGGGAGGGAGCCCCTCTCTTCACAGGCTGAGCCCAGGAGGAAGCCTGTGTTAGTGCGTGGCTGGGGTAATCTAAGCACAGCCCCATTTCTGCAGGCCTTGTGATTGTGCCAGCCAGACCAGTGCGACTGCCCAGACTCCACAGGCTGTATGCCTTTGGCTTTGCACCAGCTCCGGGCGTTTACTGGAGCTGGGGCTGCCTTGTGGGCCGCAGGGGCTGGGAAGCCCTAGCGAGCTGATATCTCAAACGAGAGGAACCTGCCCGCTGCTGGGCGGGATTAGCCCCACTAATCCCCTTGCCTGGAGGAGGGCGGGGAGGTGTGGAGAAAGGACACAAGGTTGTTAGCAAGGAGGGGGAGGGAGGTGCCAGTTTGCAATGTGGCCTTTCCCTTGTCTGTGCCCTTCCTGTCTCGCCCCTGTAGAAGTGGGGAGTACGGGGGGGTCTGGGCTCCAGGGAATGTCCCTCCCCCTCCAAGGGGTGTAAACAGCCTGACCTGCCCTCATGTCCACACGCAGGCATTTGTGGGGTTACTGTTAATTAGCGAATTTGTGTAAAGTGCCGTTGGGGCTCAGCATTGCTGACATCCCTCCCCTGCGGCACTCCTGGGGAGGGAGCAGTTCTCGGGCGGGGAGAGACATGAAATCCCCCTGCCTCCCCCTCTGCAGCCAGCATGTGCATAGCCGGCTCCTGGCCATTGCCCTGCAGCTCCCCTCTGCAGCAAGAGGAGGATGCTGGGTTACCTCAGATCACCCCCCACTCCCAGCCGACCCCAGAAGGTGCCTGGAGGGCTCTGCGTTTGGAGCATTTCCTCGACTTCCTTGGCGTCTGCCCCAGTGCTGGGAAAGCGGCTGGTGTGTAAAGTCTCGGGTTGGTCCTGGTCTGTGGAAACGAGCCAGCAAGAGACTGGCCCTTGCAGAACCTTGGAACGATTGGGGTACCAAAGAGGGGAGCAGCGTACTGCCATGCCAGCGCCACCTGGCTGAGGGGGAGTGTGGGCAACAGGCAACGGGGAGCCTTGTCTGGCAGGATATAGGCCTGGCTCAGACAGGAGAGGACCCAGTGTCCTGCTTCCACAGTCACGTGAGGGAGCTGGGCTGCTAGCAATGCATGGAGTGAAGGTGCCTGCAAAAATGGAGAGAGGACAGTCATCAGATCCAGGTTGGGAGCTGGAAAAGGACAGGGATTCCTCACCCCTGCCCCCTTATACACATGGGACCCCTCCAGTCTGTGCTGGCACACAAGGGGTTAATCTAAGGCGTGTGTACACAGGGAGATGTACTGGCTTAATTCTACTGCTATCGTTACAGCACGCCAGTGCCCAAAGAGGAGCAAGAGTGCCTCTTTCCAGTTTAGCTCCTGCTGCTTGGGCAGGTGTCCTCACGGGGAGTTATACCAGCGTAACTAGAGCGTTATATGATGCTGGTAAATTGCCCCATGTAGACAAGCCCTAACTAACTCCTAATCACTAAAGCTTTGGGACCCACTAATGTACCGAGACGAATCCAGGTGTGAACCTGCACCCGTCTGGGCAATGGACCTTACTGAGCTGTGCCTCCTGCATGGCGGCGCGACCACAGACAGGCTGGCTTTACCTGGGGGCAGGGCGTGCTGTGGTCAGGACAGGAGATGAGGACTCAGAAACTTTGGGGTCTCTGCCCAACTCTGATGTTGCCTCCTCCTGTGACCCCCCAAGTCATTTCCCCTCTCTGGGCTCTGCTTCCTCGTGCTGACTCATGGGGCTCACAGCCCTGCCCCAGCCCCCAGGAGGGGTCACACTGCTGCACGTTTGCCCCAAGTTCAAGCTCTTTGGCAGAAGGGCCAAATGCTCCCGAGTTACTAGGTCACCTCCCTGCCTCCGGTGGAGGTCAGATACTCAGGTGAGGGGTAGCCTAGATCGCTAGAAGGGCCAGGCTAACGCTCAGTATTTTTCTCCCTTTAAAGAAAGACATGCCCACCAGCCAAAACACCCCCGAGGTGCCTGAGAACGCACTCACCTTGCCAGCCCTGGGGAATTCCTTTGGCCAGTTGGATTACAGACGCCCAGGAAGCTGTGCTGAAGCAGAGGCTGCTGGGAGCCCTCCGCTCCCCACAGATATGAGCAGATCCCCCAGAGACTATTACACCAGTGAGACACAAGAAAAACTCAAGCATCTCCCGCTGCACAGCAGTCTGGGGAAAAAAACCCTTTCCAAGGCCAGCATGTTGCCAGTGGATCCCTCCTGCTTACTGACCCCTCCCAATACGCCTCTGAACTTTGACCCTGGAAGCCCAGAATCCCCTCAGAGCACCAGCTGTGGGAAAGTCCTCCAGGACCCCAGGAAGGATGGACTCAATGGCACCAAAGCCACCACCCCTGAAGGTACCGCGAACCATTCCTGCCCTCAAAGCCCCAGAGCTTGTGGGTTAGGCTCTGTCTTGCACTGTCAGTTCCCCTAGGAACTGCTTCCTGTAGGGAACACACCAAGTGTGCACCCCAGGAGAACAGACTGGAGTCAGACAAGCATGGCACCAGGAGGGCAGAGCATAATCCAGCACCACTGGTTCTCCATGGCCTGGCCTCTTTGCTTCTTGCCACAGGGGAAGGCTTCATGGCTTAACCATCAGCAAGGCGATGGTTTGTCATGCAAATGGTTAGTCAATTTCACAGCAGAGGTATGTGGAAAAAACCCCATCGTCAGGGAAGGGTCACGGCCCAGGAGTGGGAGGGGTTGGAGAGTGAGCCCACCCTGCACTCACCCCACACCAACAGCTTCTGTCCCGCGGGGCTGGGTCCAGCTCCCTGCTTCAGTTATTGAAACCCTGTGGGCTAGGTGGCACCATCAATCAGATTTGGTGCATCCGCGCCTCTGCCTCCATCAATGGTGGGGCGGACGGCCGAATCAGAATTGTACTGCGACCACATGAGTCGCAATAGCTGGAGTAGGGCCCAGAGGGCTGCAGGGGTCACGGCCTGCATGAAAATTCACAATTACTGCGAGCAGTGTGACCTCTGTGCCACAATCTAGCCTGAACCATCAGGTGAGCAATCCCTGCATGCCCTGGCCCTAGCCGAGGTCACCTTAACCTTTATCATCCCAGCTAGCTACAGCGAGCTCTGTCTGGCTGCTCTGTGGGGGCACTGAAGAGCCTTTGATGCTTTCTGTAAGAGCAGGCGCCTTTGGCCAAAGCCCCCCTTTCCTTTCCTTCCTGCCCTTTGCCATTAGCCAGTGAGCTACCACCCTGCAGCCTGCCAGTCGCTGTACGTTTACAGACTGTCAAGTGCCTTTGAGATCCTTGGGGTTCAGCGTAAAAGAAAGACGATGTTATTACCTTGCTCCCAGGAGCAGGCAGAGGCCTTGTGCTTCCATTTCAGATGTTTGCGGGGACTCAGTGGGTGCTTGGCATCTAAATCCAGCTGCACCTCCTAAAGATGTAGCGGTTAATTGGTTCGAATGTGTGACCCAGTGTCCAGTAGGTGGAACTAAACAGAGGCAGGAAGGTGTTTGTGAGACACCTGGGCATCAGAGGAGGCACTCCTGAAACAGCAGCTAGTGGAAAATCCCACACTTTGCACATATCGGCAGCTGCGTTTCTCGTGGCCAATGGCAGGGTGATTACGCCCATGTGTTTATTTTTAAAACCCCAGTCCCTCCACCTCCAGCTGTGAGCCAGGAGAGGAAACGAAAGGCCAGCAAATAGAACCCAGATGTCAGTGCGACCGTGCTAGAGCCAAAGCACCATGCAGAGCTGGGTGGATTCCAGCCGCTGAGCCACAGGAGCAGCCTGTGTCCATGTGAGAATGCAATACTCCAGGAGTGTTTTATAAGGTCACTATGGAGGCCAGGAAGGGAAGGCAGACTCTCCTGGCTGACTGGGCTCCGCCGTATTCATGAATGCAGAGTGGAGTCATGGCCAGCTTGAGCCTTCATTGGCGTCACCTACCAAGCCGTAGCCAAAAAATTTCAGTTTTGCAAAATCCAACATGCTGGAGGAATTGAACGGCCTTTCTTGTTCTCGTGCCACCATTTATTCGGAGAACGCTCCTGCCGCTGAAAAAAGCTTGCCCATTAACTCCTGTAACCCTGCAGAGCTCTTTAGGGCCAGATGTTCAAAGGAGTAGCAACCCAAAGTGTCATTTTGTGCCCTCAGGATTTGTGCAGCCTAGTTTCTGTAAGTGCAGACGTTCACCCGTGGTTGGGCAAGCGGCCTCTGCATGAGCACAAGCCAAGGCTTAAAACCTTATCCAAGAATCGGTGTGAGGGCAACACTTGGCCACAATTGGAGCGGCCTCTTTGGGCTTTTAAGGTCAACGGGCTCTGGAGCTCTCCAGACAGGCCGGGGAAGAGGGCAGAGTGCTTTCACCAGCCAGCCTGCCTCCCCCAGGCTTGTCCACATTATTGACCAATGTCTGATGTTCTAGACTGATATTTAATGGCTCCTGCAGCCAGCAGGCTCTCCCCTCTGGGCCGAGCCCCTCCTTGGGAAGTATTTTCTGCCATTTTCACTGTCTGTCCCCAGCTGTCGGGGGCTGGTGCAGGCCCTACGCAGGAATATTTTGCCCCCCCCCCCCCAACACATACGAATACAAGACCCCCTTGAGTTGTTCAAGGCCCTAAACAATTGCTTAGTCTGCTTATTCCTAGTGCTGGCTCTGCCACTGCACTCCCTGAGTGTCATTGCATGGGCAGTTTGGCAAAGCCCACATGAAGTGAGCTCTCCCCCACCCACCCCCCGCCGGCCCGACAGGTGTGCTGTTGCCAGGCACAGAGGCACTCCAGGCAGCCTGGCTGATACACTGCTTATTCCAGCTGTGATTGCCAGTGGGACAGGAAAGGGGGAGCTCCGTGCAGAGAGGAGCAGGCTGGGTTGGGTGAATAATGCTTGTCTGTCCTCCTGAAACACCATCTCTTTGGCCCCAGGATGTTCTCCGCTGCCCTATGACTATCCCACGCCAGCGTCCTCCAGTCGCAGCTCAGCCACGGATGATTTCTGCTACGTCTTTGTGGTGGAGTTGGAAAAAGGGCCCATCGGGCTGGGGATGGGACTGATTGATGGCTTGGTGAGTACATTTCGCTCTGACTCGCAGAATAGTTAGACCTGGGCTCGTGCTGCAGGGAATGTATTATATGAAGATGAAAAGTGATCTATAAAGCTAACGCCGGGTGTATGTCCTATAGGTAGCCCAGGCTTCCTTTCCTATGAAATCTGACCAAGTTGCTTGGATTAATCTCAGAGGTGAATGCAAGTGCCATGATCTCTTAGGTTATACTGATGGATCCCAATAAGGCCCTGTAAGAAATCAGACACCTGCTAGCTCAGACCTAGCTGTAATGCTTATATCAAAGCTGCCTCAAGGCCTGCGGAGAATCGATTATATTAGATATGCCCAACGCACTTGCTAGAGTCCTTTGCGGAAGAAGGTTGCAAGACTAGGATGCAAGACTAAGGAAGGCCTTTCCTGCCCCATCACAAGTGACAGGTGAATGTCAAAAAAAAAATCTGGCCGGAGGCTGGCCAGGTGGAGAGCACCCTCCAAGAGCTCATTGCTGAGTAGGAATGAAATGGGTTGTCCTGCCCTGCATTCATGGTACACGCTCAGGATAGCCAATGCTGAGTGAAAGCAGAAAAGTCACAGGAACGTCCCTGCTTTCATGCATTAGGGGTTGCAATCTGGTTTAGTGCAATGGGTCAGTGTAACCGGGGGCTCTCTCAGCAGTTCATTAATCTGTAGAAAATAAGGCCTTACCCCTAGTTCTGACTGTATTTCATGTGCACTCAGGGAAGGAGCCTTGTCCTGCCTGGCTTGTTGATTCTTCTTCTCCCATAATTAAAATGAACAAGGGAAGTGTGGCCAGCAGCCTCCTCTGTCCACCTGGAGGTACAAACCGGGCTGAGGGCTGCCCTGCTTAGATTAGAGGACTCCCGTAGCCCAGGGCTTCAAGCACCCAGCTTGCTACTAGGACCTCCAGGAGGTCCACAGGTAGCAGTAGATGCCAGGCCTTCAGAATTTCAGCCAGCTCCTTTTCCTCCTCACTCTGGAGCAGCCTTGCCCTGGCATTTGGAGATGCTTGGCTTGTTGGTACTGCAGAATTCTTGGAGCAGGTCATGAGACTCCCCCTGAGCGCACAAAGGAACTAGGGCACGTGTTTGGCATCTTCTCAGACCGGAGGAATGTATAGGCTGGGGGATGTCACTGATCCTCGGTAGGTGGTGGGGATAGACTGCAAAATCTATTTCATGCACACATAACTAGTGTTTGCCTTTTCTCTTGTGATGTCATCTGCACTTGGAAAATGTTCTACAAGCGCCTCACCATTGCTCACATAGATTCAGCTCTACCAGCATTAGCAACTTTGGGAACCTTTCTGTAGCTGGGGCCCGGGCTGCTACAGGTGATTAAAAAAGCAGCCAAAACCCACCCCACACAGGGCGGTACCATTTTCAGAAATGCCGAAGTCCCATTTTCAAAAGTGACTGACACTTGGTAGCTTATTGAAAGTCAGGGGCCCTTAGACCCCCAAAAGCAACTTAAAAAGGGGACTATGGCACGTCAGTTGTTCAGTGGCTTTTGACGATTGTACCCAGTGTTTTGTAAGCCTGCTGTAAGCAGGAGTTTGAAATGCCTGCAGCAGCTAGTAAGCAGTGGACACCAAAGCTCCCAACACTGCTGCCCCAGAGATGTCGAGTCTGAGAAGCTGTGTATCCGTTTGCCTTGTGCAGAACCTGTCTCCCCCCTGCCCTGATACTGACTGTTGTTAATTGCTGACAGCACACCCCTTTGAATTCTCCTGGCATCTACATCAGGACCCTCATCCAGGACAGTCCTGCAGCCTCAGATGGCAGACTCTCCATAGGAGACCGCATCCTGGCTGTTAACGGCACCAGTCTGATTGGAGCAGATTACCAGAGGTAAACAAAACAAAAAGCTGGGGGGTGGGAGGCTTTGAAGACAGTGATGTATGTTGCAAAACCGCAGGCCTGGCCCTACTGGAGAGTTGGCCCAGTACTCAACGGCGCAGGAGAAAGTCGTCGCTACAGCCTTCTCCAGCAGCTGCAGGCATTTTAAACTCCTGCGTGGAGCAGGCTCAGTCTCCTAGTTGCTCCTGGTGATGCCTGGGCTAGTAGCAGAAGGGAATGTTCTGTAGCCCAGGGAAGGCAGGAGAGCTGCCACGTGGGTAGCAAAGTGGCATCAGCAGGGGAGCCAGGAGTTTCAAATAGCTGCTGCTGGCAAAAAGCGTGTGTCTGGTGAAAGATCAGTGCTCTCCTGCCAGACTGGGCATGTATTTCCCTGCAGCAGGACACACTCCATCCCTGGCCACCACCATGCCAGTTGGTCTGACCCTTTCAAGATAACGCCTCAAGTGGCGTTTCGTTGAACGGTGGCCCAGGGTCCATTCAGTTGGAAGGAGCAGCAGCTTCTGCAATGGGCCTGGGCCTTTAGAAAGCCCCACATGAGCCTCGGCTACAGGAGGACTTAACAGCTCTGGGCGTTGCAAGAAATGCTTGTTGCTTATCAGTGACGTTCCTCTATGGGCTCAGTGCAGGCTGCGACCCTAGTGGGATTAAAAAGAATTCCAGAGGAGAAATAACCTCTGCTGGGGTGTGTGTCTTCTGGGATCAGGCAGTGATCCAGCTCTCAGGTGGGGTGGGGGAATGGCAACTTGTAATGGGAGCACGGAGCAGCCTAGTGCTGAGTATCACCATGAGGGCAAGCAGCTGGCTGCAGCCCAGCTCCAAACTCACTTAATGCTTCCAGAGGACACATAAATTAAAGCCTCAGCCCCACCTGGCTTTCTATGATGTGAACAAAGAGATACATGAGCTGGACAGCAAGTGTAAGGGGGAGAGATGGGATAGACCCCGATTACTCGGGAGCTGGAGGAGGTTAGAGAAGTGGGGGAGATGAATAACTGTAAAGCCCCCCACCCACCAAGTAAACCTCAACAGCAGTTACCCCGAGGAACGCAGTGAAGCCTGGCTCTTGGGACCTTGTCTCTAAAGCCTGCCTAGCATTTGCTGTGCCAAGGGCGAATGGGGGGTGGAGCAGAGGGAGAGCCTCCCCCAGGACTGACAGCCCAACCTGGGCTCCCCAAGAGCAGACTAGAGGGATCCTCAGTGTCACACTACTCTGGGTAGTGAGCGTGGGGCAGGGACATTAACCTCTCTGTGCTGGTTCTCTGGTTTCTCCAGTGCAGTGGAGCTCATCCGGTCCGGAGGGAAGAAGCTGCGGTTTCTGGTTGCCAAGTCTGACATGGAAATAGCCAAGAAAATCAGCTCCAGCTCATCATCGTCCTCTTAACGCTCATGTTGCAAGGGCCTGGCCATAGCCCCCTGCAAACGAAGCTGCTGTCAAGGCCAACTATGCGAAACCTGTACCTGGAATCTGGAGGATCCAGTTGAAATTGCACCATTCCAGGCCTAAAGAACTGTTCTCAATTTGCTTTTCAGACTGCTGGGTATCTCTGTTCTGCTCTGCACTGCTGAGCGAGTGGAGAAGGGAGTTTTACAATCCAAACACCCCTCTGCTCACAGATGTATCCCATGGGCTCATTTTACAGCTGATGTCCTTACCCCTGCCAGCCTCAGCATGGGGTTTGCATAGCCCCTCCGTAACTGCCCACTCCCTGCTCCTCTCTGCAGAGGGGAGATCCCGTTCCAGGCAGTCAGCATGCTTGTGGGCTCCATCGAACTTAGGAACAAGCTATTCCATTCCTCTGCATTATACATAAATAAAATAAAAATAAATAAATAATGGAGATATACCTATCTCCTAGAACTGGAAGGGACCCTGACCGGTCATCAAGTCCAGCCCCCTGCCTTCACTACCAGGCCCAAGTACTGATTTCGTCCCAGATGCCTAAGTAGCCCCCTTAAGGATTGAACTCACAACCCTGGGTTTAGCAGGCCTATGCTCAAACCACTGAGCTATCCCTTCCACATGGCAGGCCTGGTAGATGAGCTTGCCTGATTGGGAGTGGGGGGCCCCCCAGCAGCTGCTGTTGCAATTACTGCATTACCTAGCGCTGGGACCTGGGAGATTTTGGACACCTGGTGATTAACATAAACATTCCCTGGCAGTTCTGGCCTACAATAACTAATTGTTATTACCAGTTGTGGTTCCTGGGTGGCCAGACTGTGAAAGGTAACAGCAAAATGTCCCCCTCATACCCTTCAAGCTGGATTTCAGAGGGGAGGGGGGAGGAGTTTACATACTAAGAAATGACAGATCAGCCTAGGTGTCAGAAATGACTGGGGCTGCACAGGCAGTAGAAGGCCCAGCTGTGACTTTACAGGGACAGGCTTTAGCACCATATAAAGCTGACACACGGGGCTGTCCTGGTGGAACTGATGTGAGTGTTATAGTCATGCCCTCCACAGCCTGAGAGTCAGTTCACCCTGCCTTAGTGTAGTGCCTTGCTGCTATTAGACGCTGGGCCCATCACCCCTGGGCCCTACGCTGGCCATGGAAAGTGGCTACAGCAGCAAGAAAAGAGTGTGAGAGCAGCTGCAACTGCTCCCAGGCTTGGCAGGAGGGCGTTCTGGAAGGGTCCTTCTCCTTTCCACATCACCATCCCCTACCAGCGAGCAGGTCACTCCCCCGCTCTGGCATTGGCCCTATTGCACAGGGGAGCTAGTGTTAAACCTTCTCTGGGGAGAGGCTGTTTCCCTGTGAAGTCCCCAGCCAAGGTGAACCAATATGACCTCTTGCTTTGGTACAGTACTCACAGGGGTACGACCTGCACTGACCATTTTACAAAATGGAGACATGGCTGCAACCTGCGCAGAGTGGCTGCTCTTAGGTGGTCTCTTTGGCTGCATGGGCGATACCTTATCCTATGCAGGCCATGGGAGAGAGACGGTGGGGGAAGGCTATCTTTTTTACTAGACCAACTACTGCTGGTGAGAGAAAGAGAGACAAACTTTTGAGCTACACAGAACTCTGCTTCAGAGCTGGGAGGGGCACTGCTAACTACAAGATCCAACAGGCAGTTTTGCGTAAGTACTTACCACCTAGTCTAACCCGTCAAGGAGAAAGGGCCCGTTAACACCCCTGTAGTCCTAAAGGACAAAAATGGGGCAGGAGGTTAGATTAGTGGAATAAGCCAGAAATTCTTAGCAGGCAGCCTGTAGCTCATTAGTAAGTGAAGAAGTCAAACCACCCCAACGCCAAGCTAGGGTCACACTTTTGAAGGCACTGCTTCTTTTGCAGCTGGACTTGACTAAGTGGAAAGGGCAGCTGTCAGATGGCCAGTAGCCAGGTTGCAGGCCCCAGCAGGTTTGTAAATTGAAATAAAAGTAGCGCTGAGGGTGACTGAATGTGGATGCCAAATCAGAGGTAGTTTTAAAAAGTGTAGCCAGTGCTGTAACATACAGGCAGAGCTGGGGAGTGCTCTACAGGTCTGATTGTCTCCCATGCACCATCCCATCTACATACCCTGGCTGCTCAGAGTGCCTGCTGCTGACATGCTGATGGATGTTAAACAATGTCTGGCCTTGAAAGAGACATTCTCCCCTTTTTGGAAAGTTTTGTTACAGCTTGAACTGCTTATTCCCAAGAGCCCACGCAAGTCACTCAGCTCTCTCCTGCCAACAGCAAAACAAGGCGGCTGCTCTACCATGGGGTGAAATGTTTTAATGGCAAGTATATCCTTCCAGGCTGTGTGTGTGGTTTAGCAAGCGTAGAGGGAGAACACCCTCCCCTCTTACTCCTGCACTTTGAAGTCAGTGGTAAAACCACAAACTAATCACTGTAAGGTGGAAGTGGGGGGTTAGCCTACCCACCACGCCACAGGGTTCTGTGCAGCCTCATGGGCAAGGCATCTAACCCCCACTTGCAAGCTCTCCAGGCTGACACAAAACCACAGAAGGCTAGTGTCTGGCTTCTGTGCTGTGGCATACTCAGAACTGCAGGGCTAGGCCACCTGCACAGCAGTGCCTAGAGATAATTGGAACAGAAGCATGTAACAGCTCAAGGCTCTTGCTGCCTTATTAACAGTCAAAAGAACTGTGAACATTAGCTTGACTTTACTCCATTGAGCCCTGGAAGCACCCCCCATCCATCCACACTCCATGCCCCTGCCAGCTGAGGGCTGCAGAGACAAGCAGAAGAACTGCTCTTGAGCCTCCAGGGAATCATGTAGATCCCCGATGCAGCCACGCTTGTCCCAGCCCAGGGAACAAGAGCCTGAGTTTGCAGCATGACAAAGCAGGCCCAGCTATGGCTTAATTCAGCAGTACCAAAGCAGGCCACACATACTGCTCTCCAGTTTTGCAGGCCGCCCCCCCCAAGGAGACTAGCATAACTCACCCCACAGGAGAATCGGCCAGCCTCCACCACTGGATGGGAAGCACCAAGCAGTTAAGTCCCCACCTGTCTGCATACTCTGCTAAACATTCCTATTGCCTGAGTGCAGTCAGGGGCCCCTGCAGGGCACATGCTCGCTGCCAGCAGCAGAAAGGGGCATCACTACTCCCCCCTTCTTGTTAATACTGTACAACTCTACAATGTATATAGTTCTAGTGCAGACCTGTTACAGGCCTGCTATGTGCAAGGCGCTGTTCTTGGTGTGAAAAAAACTGGATCCAATAAAACCTTCCTAAGATCCATTCTGGGGGCAGTGGTTTGGAGCCTGCTTAGGCCTTGCTGGGTTCAATGTAACTTTAGAACAAAAAGGGAACAGAGACAGACCCTCACTTACCTAAATCATCCCCACAAGCTGCCCACGCTTCACTCCATTTCCTGGCCTTCTTGCTCTAAGCACCTGTTACAGGCAGGGAGAGCAGAACAGGGGGATGGGAACAGCAGGAGGAGTCACAATGCAGTCAGAGCAAAGGGGACACGTAATAGCTGAATGGTAGGACAGGGCAAAGTGCCCCTCAAGGGACTTGCTTTGGAGATGGCCCTCTGGATTTTCCAAACCTTGCAGCACAGAGCTCCTTTGGCTGCTGCAGTGAGCTGCAAAGGGAAGCAGGCTGGGCCCCTCCAGCAGATGCCCCTCAGGAAAACCCCAATTCACATAAACTAGCCAGCGCCCTTCCCCTGTATCACTGGGTTTGTCTATCTGGGGTGCATGCTGAGTGAGTGAACCGTTCCTGTCTCATGAGGGTGATGGCACTGGTCTCCCCGGGCGGACCAGGACTCAAGTCCCACTGCAGAAACATTGAGAGGAGTCAGTGGAAACATTTCCTGCTGCAGGGGCTGAGGGCAGAACAGCCACCCACAAACCACATGGTCAGGCTTGAAGACAGAAACTGTCGGCTCTTGTTATTCCTCCCTTCCGTCATTTATTGCCCATTTCCAGGAAAGTGCAGCTTGGAGCACAGCCTCATCCCTCCACCTTCCCCATATTCCATTAAGCAGAGTCAGCAGCAGCAGGTTAGTCAAAATACAGCACAGAGCCAGCCAGGTCTTGTCAGTCAGTGTACACTCAGAAATGCCAACACCTCACCCGGGCACGAAGCCAGTCCCCCTTTCTAAAAGCCGGCTGGCCGTCTTCATGGCAAGAGGCAGACACACGTTAGTGTCTCGGTGAAACCGTGGGCTGGCAACCTCCGCTGATGGTGTCAGTACAAACTGAGCCACACTGGGCATTTTCAACAGGTTCATCAGCTCAACGGCCCGGGTCAGGATCTCCTCATTGTCTTCCTCACTGTACACCGAGGCCATGGCAGGGCTCTGAACAAACGCTCTCATCTTGGACAGGAACAGGGACATCCTGCAGGAGGGAAGAACACAGCCTTGAACCAGCAGGAGCTTCATGAGAACAGCTTCAGATTCATAGAGCTCCTGCCTCAAAACCACCACTCTTACATCACTCCCTAGATAGAGCCTACAGGTGAAAGCACCCTCTAGCCAGAACCACAACCCCTCCATCACCAACACTTGCTGGGTAAAGCTTGGATGGGAACAGCTGAGGGCTTCCTCAACAGTAACAGTGCCACCTCACTCCCTTCGGTGCCTCCTACTGGGAGTGGCTGGGATTACACACTGCCTACAGTACACTAGTCTCGCTAACCACTACCCAGACACATGCACAAGCTGGCTGCCTAGCTGTACTCTGGGCTCCCCCAATCACACTTTTCTGTTGCTTTCACAGTTTGCCTTGTTTCAATTCCCGAGTTTTTCATTAAGCTAACAGGAATACAGCAACAAACATTTATTGGTAACCTGGCTGAACTGCACACTTAACCTTGACCTGCTGCCCTGTTTCACACCTGGGGATCAGATCTTGGCTGCGTGATGCCAGTTTGGTCAGCGTTGTCATGAGAACCGTGATGACACGTGGCGAATACTTGGGGATGCTGGCCGAGGGCCGCAGTTGCGTGATTTCAAACAGCATGGCCTCCAGGGCTTCGAAGAACTTGTTGATCTGCTCCACGGTGCACCTTTTGTCATATGAGACAGACATGTACTCTCCAATAGCCCAGACCTGCAGCAAGACAGGCAGAGAGGTATACAGGCACCAGGGAGAACAGTCTAAGGATGTGACAGATGAATTTAGTTTGCACCAGAGGTAGAGAGGACAAGGAGGAAGTTTGTGAAGAAAGTCCCCCAGTAGCCTGCAGAGGAGGCCACAGGTAGGAGATCCTCTGGATCAGAGGCTGGCAGGCTCCTTACCACATAGGTGAAGATATCCTCTTTGTTCCGGATGTTGCTGACAGTTCCTGAAAACTCCAGAAGCTCCTTGGACAGTTCCACTACCAGGGAGGGGTGCAGCTTACACAGAAGCACCAGCTGGGAGCTCAGCACTCTGCCAGGAAGAAGGGAGAGAGTGATAGCTCGGGAACACAGACACCACTTCCAGACCACTTGTCACCCACAGATCTGAAAGTGCTCAACAGAGGAGGAGAAGCGAGATTCAGTATTTCTGTTATGGCAGCGCCCAGGGCCTCGAGCAGGATCACGCCCTATTGCACTAGGCAGACTTCAGGTTAGTGACCTGCCCAGCAATACAGACAGAGGGACAGAATTACACTTAATCCCTCCCTAGCATAAGTCCCAAACCCAGAGTTTGGGCTCAACCAACTGCCTGGCACCCACAGGGATCAGAGCAGGCTGCTCACCAGATTAGGTAACCCCAGTGGCCCACTAGTAAGGGAGGAACCCACCCCCAGACAGGAGTTTGCACAGTGACTACACGTGTGTGAATGGCAAACAAGTGCCTCCGTGCGGGACAGTGGCTGCAGATGTGCTGTGATCAGGCTGTGCATGACACCAAAGCCCTGACTGCAGTGGCCAGTGGCTCCAGTCACTGTCATCAGAGGTGGGAGCACCCTGCAGCTGTTTGTCCAGACGGTTCATCTGCAAGACTCTGGTGTCCAAGTGCCTGTGACCCACATGGTTTTCGTGACCAAAGAGAGGGAGTTGTTGATTTCACTCCAAGCGTGCCACCCACAGGGCACCATGTCACTATGCCCTCTGAAGAGAGGCCACGCAGGGATCGTGCCAAGGCTGGTCCCCAGCTACCCTTGGAAAGCCAGACCAGGGCTGAGGGCTCTGTGCTGTGTACCCTCCTCCTGGCAATTCTATCCACTCTCTCCCCTTCTCAGAGGTGCCCATACTCACCTATGGACATCGGCCTTAAACGCTGGGATCTCGTAGAGCTGCTCACTCCTCTCCAGCAGCACCAACACCAGCTGGTTTATCAGGGAGCCATCTGCAAACTGGAGATGGAGAAGCATTTCCTTCAGCACCACAGCCCCCAGTCACTCCAGAGGGGATGCGTGGAGCCTGGCAGCCTGATCCGAGTGACACAAGGTGTTGGGCAGGAGCCTTGCACTTGTCCTGCTGCTGCCCACACTTGAAGAGGCCTCACCGATCAGCAGCTGCTGCTGGAAGCAGCCTGGCAAGGATTTCAAACAATGCTGAGCTACTGCAGTAAAGGCCCTTTTCCACAAAAGGAGCCTGCCTAGCCACAGCCTGTTCCTAGAGGTTCAGTCCCCAGAGAAACACCCCCCCCCCCCCAATCCCAGGAATTCCCTTTACCATTTCCTACACCCACTCTGGGAAATTCAGGGTCCTGGGTATTTTCACCCCCCATTAAGGGCCAGAGCAAAGGGAAGAGGGCACCCTTCTGGAGTGAGCCAGAACCCAAGCCAGAGGGAGTTTAACCCTTTAGTTCCCATGGATATTCTTCCCATGACAAAGGGAACATGAGAGACAGCGACACACAGGACGTGAACTCCCCAGTTAGCTGCCTGCAGGGAGCCCTACCTCTGCCACCACACTGAAGTAGAGCTTCAGTAAGACAGGGATGGTGTCTGCACACTGCACGACCCGGGGACAGCTGGCCATGGACCCCAGCAGCCGGCGAAGAGGAGCCAACCTGTTGACAACAGACCCCAATATCACCATGAAAGCAGCTTCCTTGAAGAATCCCAGCTTCCCAGCCCAATCCTCTTCCTCACTACGTCCTTCAGCTTTTGAACACCTTGTAAAACTGAAGAGGAGAGGGAGATGTGTGCCACATTCCAGCTGTGCCTGTACACAGGAGCCAGTCTGTGATCGTACACACGAGCCATGCACAGCAACCCAAGCTCTTCCTCTGCACAAAGCCCTGACTGCAGTGCTGCTTCCGCCTCCTGGAACCCACAGCCCTAAGGCAGCTGTGAGACGGGGAGTCACAGCACCCCCATGCAGCTGAACTGGACGCTGGCTGCAGCTGGCTGACCTCGTACCGCTCAGGGGAGTCTCTGGGGGCAGTCTCAATGCGGAGGAGATACTGAAAGGTGCTTCTGTAGAGCGGGTGGCGGAAGGCCTCCAAGCAGCTGGCTGGCTTGGCTGCAGGATCCCAGGTGGCTCTCTCTGAGATGGGAGCAGAGGCAGATCTAGTGATGGACACACACAACATAAACTGAAGGAATGGGAACACAGCGGCAAATTGGCTAGGTGACAGTTAGAGGAATGTTAAGGCGGAAGGGCCCCAATAGCTGATCAACCCCCAGAAAAGTCCCAGGTTTCATTCAAATAGTTCCCAACAGCGAAATGGTTCTCAGGCCTTCAGAACAAGAACAGCAACAGGGTTAAAAGGCAGAAACCTGTGTACAAGAAACGCTGCGTAACAGACGGAGATCTCAGGCAGACTGCACCATCCCTCAGCAGCTAGGCATGATGCTACTCTCCCAGCGCTCTCTCCAGCTGACTCAGCAGAATTCCCTGGCAGAGGACAGTGTAATGTCCAGCAAACCCAGTGCTCCATGATGACCGAAGTCCCCTCTGCCAGCACACAGCTCCAGTGCGAGTCTCCGTTCTAAGCCTCTCCGGAAGTGCTTCTACACTCCGGGGAATCCCCAGGACATGTATGGGGTAGCGAGCCAGTCATGTTCGTGTTCCCTTCCATTCTCACATGACCCCCCGGGAGAGAATCTGACTTCATGTCTGCCCGAGAAGCTAATAAGGGCAACAGGGCAGGACATAAGTGGGCCTGGCAGAATTTTTATTTTCTAATCATTGAGATGGATAATATCAATATTTAGTTTTAAGCTCTTTTTTTAAAAAATTTTTTATCCATTCAAATTTTCACAGTTACAGGAAATTAAGGGGGCTGGTGGTGGCCAGATAATAATTACTTAATGACATGTTGGAGGCTCAAAAAGTTAAAGCATTATAACCATCAAGACACAAAATATACACAGTAAATATCCTTAAATCAAACTCTAATCAAGGGGCATTTTTCTGACCTTGCCTATCTGTAAACTTTGATCATCATCAATGGAAATACTTTTTTTTCCCATCGGTTTGTGTATGATGAAATCAACATTTACCAATAAAAATCGAATCCTTCCAAGTCTAAACGTAAGCCTGGCTAACCGAGACCACCAGGTCTGGCATCCTCTCTCTGCCAGTGGCCAATACCACGTGCTCCAGAGGGATGGACACCTACCAATTGCTCAGAGATGGACATGGGGGAAAGGGAGGGAAATTCCTTCCTGACCCCTAACAACAGTCAGCCTACTGCTCAGAAGCACAAGACCTGACTGTCCCTATCTTTGCACATGCAGCAGAACTACAAACGCTATTGGTCAGGTGCTTTCGCAGCCTCATATAAATCCAGCTACGGTAGCTGCTCTGAACTGATGCGGGCGTGGGTGTTCTTTGGGTGTGGGGCAAATTTCAAGCAATTAGTTCTGGCTCAAAGAGTGGGTCAGAACACTGCCCTGTGTCAACTCCCTCCTAAAGAGCGAGGAGGGGAAGGTCATGTCACCTCAGCTGGATGTCCAGAGCAGCCGCCAAACATGGCAGGTCAAGCAGCAAGTGAAAGATCTCGATGGCTGTGTCTGCACCAAGCAGAGCTGGCAGAAGGTCCATGAACTCAGAGATCAAGGCTGGGCTATTCCATGCTAGGAGCTGAAGGGAAAAAACAGGCAGAGACTTTCACAAGCAGCTAGCAGTAGGGCTGTTTCTCTTCCCCCCAAACCAGGCTGGATTCTCCCACCTCAGAGAAGGCAAAGCATGTCACAGTGGAAGTTACAGGTGTAAAGGGAGAGGAACAAAATGCACAGAACTGTGGAGTGCTGGGGCAGGTCAGTTCTGAGACCCCACAGCCAGAGCGAAACATTTAGAAGCGGATGATCCAAGTTTCTCACAAACCAACACAGCAAGTTTCACCACATGGAGCATTTGCTTCGAAAGGCGCTCAGGCTGGCCCAGCACAGAGCTGGATTGACCCCACAGGATCCAAAAAGGGGGGTTGCAAGGATGACACAGGAGCTCCCAGAGGCCACCTGCACTGGGGCTGATCTCAGAACTAGCAATTTTGAGTCCCTAAGTCTTAATCCAAGAGAATTAACCCCTGCCCCAACCAGGCCCGGCTGTCCTGGGTGTCGTCAGACTCCAGTGAAGGAATTAAAGGGTGCTGTGGACAAACTAGGAGCTGCTGCATCCCACAACACAGTCGTTCCCCTGGGACAGAGCCCACTGACACTCTTTCTGCTAGTTTGGTTGCCAAGCCCTTACTCCCCTGCCCACCCCCAACTGCTGCATTACGTACTCAGATGCCTCTGGATCAGAGATGCTACTCACAGCCTTTCAGGCCCTAAATAACCACATAAACATTCCAGAACTAATCCCTCACCACACACATGCTTTTAAACTGCTGGTGAGTCCTTCCACTGTCTGTCATACGTGCATGGCAATGGGCCTCAAACTGTGGGGCATGTGGAGAAATGTTGGGGATGGCGCGCACTGGAGCCTGGCCAGCCCCCACGGGTGTGTGTCCATCACCCAGCCACAGCATTGCTCCAACCCTGCTCCGCCCCAGCTGTAGCTCCACTCCATACTCCTGGGGGAGTTCTGCGCCAAAAAATTAAAAATTCTGCATACAAATATTTTAAAATTCTGCATATCTTATTTGTTAAAATAACACAATATAATCACACTAGTTTCAATTATTTTGGTAATTTATTTAAACTATAGTACAATGGATGGAGAATGGGGGTGGAGAGCACTGGAGGAAATCCCCGAACGCCCTTTGTCTAATAGTAATGTAGCTAGTATTGACTTCACTTCTAGTTCTGAGTCAATAAATATATGCAGCCATATGCTCAGTGTTACATCAGAGGCAACTGAACAGCAAGTGAGGGCTAGAGACTCAAACTCACAATTTATGTTGGCTACTGACCAGCTCCAGAAAGGTCAGTAGCAAACAGTTCATGGAGCACATTTTGATAGGAAATTTTTTCAGTCCAAAAATTTAGACCAGTTCTAATCACTCAAGCACCATAAGCATTTATAAGGTCATACTGTCCTTTATAATAAGGCTCCTTTACACCACTCTGGCAATGTAAAAGAGCCTTAAAATTTTTACACCTGTTTTAGAATCTTGGGGGAATTCACTAAGAACAATGGGAACAATTCACTAAGCAGGCAGGCTGCTACATGCTGCTCTGCCTGAGGGACAGAGTCTGCCCCACTTATCTCCACAGAAACATCCCAAAGCCCTGCCCCTCTATGTCGAGCATTCCGCAATAGTGAGTGAGAGAGACAGTCTCTCTTTCAGGCATGACTGCCCCGCCTCAGTAGTGATTTACATCTCTACCAGCTACTCTGAGCACCCAAACCAACCTGCCTACACTGCTGGGGAGGGGTGCATGACCGCTCTTGCAGCTTCCCTTTGTTTCCCTAGCAGAAGTAATTTTTCTGCAGGGAAGCAAAGAAATCTGCAGGGGCCACAAATTCTGTGCATATTAAGTGAGGCAGAATTCCTCCAGCAGTTACTCCACCCCTAGCTCAGCTCTGGCCCCAGCTGCAGCTTCACTCTACCCCCAGCTCAGCTCTTGCCCCAGCCCCGCTCCACCTCCAGCCGCAGCTCCACTCCACCCCCTATTCCGCCCCAGGCGAGCTCCACTTCTAGTCCTGGCTCCTCCCCCATCCCCAGCTCCTCTGCTGAGCCAACTGTGCAGCCATAGAGATGGGGCAGAGACAGATTCCATTACTGGTAAGGGGGAGTGCGACAGGAAAAGTTTCGGCACCACTGTTGTACAGCCACCGCCCTGAGCATGAGGGGCTTCCATTCCAAGGACACATGTGAAGAGCAGTGCTCGAACCAGCCCCCAGCCTCCATACCTTGAAGAGGTTTGGGAAGATCCGTCTGAAGATGCTGAGGTTCTCTGTGAAGAATTGGATGTTGTCCCTGCAGAATTGGATAAACTCAAAGGCCAGCATTGGGCTGTGGAAGAGTTGAGCAGGAATCCTGGTGAACAAGTGCTTGTAAACTGCCTCTGAATCCACCGCTGCTGTCTCACCTGGGAAAGAAGGCCCACTCAGGAGCTCAGCCCACGCAGCAGCCGCCCTTCCAGGGCTGGAGATTTTACAGAGTGGCTTTTGTAACATCAAGGCCAAAAGCAATAGGAGGTGGCGGCATGGTCAAAGCTAGAGAGTTTTAGGAAGCCGCTGAGAGGAAGAGTATTTCTGTGCCTACTGATCTAATCCTGCCTCTCAAACAGAGGCCTGAATGAGTGCACAGGTACCGCAGAGATTCCCAAAGCTTATGGAGGCTGGGGGGAGTGGGGGCGCGACAGAAACAATATCTCAACCCCCAGCAACACCTGTCTGAGCAGCTCTAAAGAGGAGAACACATGTGCACTGTCAGCTTACTGTGGTTCAGGAAGAACTGAGCAATGGGCAGCAATGCCCTGGCACAAGCAAGGTCCCCACTGATTCTGCCATGCAAGATCTTCAGGCAGGAGAGCGTCCGGTACACATAGGAGGAGTCCTGCCTGCAGATAATATCCATGATAGTGACAGCCTCGATGAGACACTGCACGAGGAAGTACAGCAGATCAGAACTGTGCAAACAAATCCTCCCCCACAACCCTCACCCCTGCTCCTTGTGTACTTACAGCTTTTTGCAGGTCCCCATCTGGTTTCTTCAGGGCCCCTGACAGATAAACAAACCAAACTCAGTCCCCTGGTCCATGCTGGGTATTTGCCATTGTTAAACTGGGCAATGCTGCTGGTGTTGGCATGGGCTCTACTGGGAATGGCTTAATACTGGCAAGTCCATTATTAGATCAGTGGAAGTCTCCCTTCAGCCTTCAAAACCAATGTGATGAACTGAGCCCTCTTGGACCTCCCCGAAACACAGAGTATCCTTATTAAACACACAGCAGCCCTCTACAGGAGGCGTGGAAGAGACAGCCCAGAATTAAGGATGGTGGGGAAGAGCTGTGGACCCTCCTAACTCAGGTAGTTCTGAGCAGTTACAGTCAAGAGAACCCACACCCCAGTGTCTACAGTTTCCAAAACCCAAATCAACAGCACGAGGTAGAACGCATATTCTGGCAATAGAACCAGGTGATGTTTGAGAGCTAGCAAGCAACTTCTCCCATCCTCAGCTAATCCCTCTAGGGAGTCTCAGCTCAGATCCCTTCCTCTGCTTCCCCAGACACTAGGGAGTCAATTAGTGACTCCAAGCCAGAGCCATGGCCTAGCAGGCAGCTTGAATAGAGTCTTGGGCCTAGTCTCAGACCAGTGGGGAGACTGTGACCTTGGCCCAGCAGGAGACTGAACAAGGCGATTGTTAAGAATGACCCTGAGGGGCTCTGATGAGAGTCCTACATACTCAGACCACAACTCACGCCGGTTGCTTTGCTCGATAAGCCGCTGGCAGTACTCAAAAGCCTTCTCTCTTAGACGCTCCTTCGGGGGAAGCAGGCGACTGGAGGTGGAGGTAGCAGAGACCATGGACATGATAGACCCATCTACCTCTGATTTGTCATCTACAGAAAAGAGATCAGCACAGATCACACACTGCATGGTACTGTTCGAGAGTTTTACCTATGAACGAGGCTCTACAAACTGTCCAGCTCACCATGGGGGAAGAGATGATACAATGGAAAACACACCTGTATTCACACCCTACACACTGTGGTAATCATCTTTGTACAAAGCATGCCTTGTAAGGGATTGTTTGAAAACTCATAATTTGCTGATCAGTATTGTCCTGGTAAAACATGTGTGGCAACATTGTTTGTGAAAGTATAAGATTCTCCTGTTGATGTTGTCAGCACGTGTTCTGAACCCCACAGTCCTGCCCAGACATAAGTCAGATCTGTCCTACGCAAAGGAAGGAACGTGTGCATGCCTTAATTTGCATTTAAACAGCAGAGTCAGCAAGCAGAGAGGAAAAACAACGGAAGTTTAAACAGGGGCATTTTTGACTGTTATGCCTCATTACTTATATTCACTTAAAATCTCTCTCTTTGTAGTTGTTAAACTTGTTTTACTGTTTTAGCTAATCCAGTGAGTTAAAACTGAAGTGTCAGGATAACTCCATTTGGGGTAACAAATTATGTGCATCTCACTCCCTTAAAGGAACAACGGACTTCACGTATTTGTACTGCCCAGGACAGGGCTGGGCAGTAGAGGATATATATTTGTGGGTAAAGATCTGGGACTGTGGGTGTGTTGAGGTCATGCTGCAGCATAACCAAAGGTGGTCACAGCCAAGGTGTGGCTGGCTGACTGCAGCACATACACACTCACACAGCTGGGAGTGTTTTACATGCTGGAGGCTGATTGGGAGCAGTCCAAGCTGGAGGCTACAGCAGCAAGGCGTTGTATAGGACCCGGATTGCAGAGCAGGGGTGACAGCTACTCACTGGTCTGTATTGTACTCTGGTATGTCATAGAGGGGAAGTGGTATCTGGTATCCAATCCAAGGGGAACATTCTGTTGGAGTGTGGGAACGTTACGACAGCACCTAAGGGGATGCTATCTTCCCGCCTGGCCTTCATTCTTTTTCCATGAAGCCTGGAGGGATTTTTCCTGAAACCTGAGGGCCTAAATAAATGGTTAATTCTGGCATATCAGATCATGGTCATTCAGCAGGCTCACTGTGACACTTCCTTCACAACAGTCGTAGCCCTGGCATCCCCAGCTATTGAATTCAGGGACCACCATGCCCTGCCAATGCCCCTCAATTCCAACCCACACCCCTCTGTTGGACCAACTCCAGGAACAACTGGGGAGACAGTGCCAAACATACTGAACCAAATGGTGAAGCCACCAGATGCCCTTTCAGGACTAGATCAGGAAACACATCCAACTCAGGATGTAATACAACACCCAACCACAGCCTCTAGGCACACACCCGGCACACCAAGCTAGTACCTGAATTAGGGCTGTTTGCCCCCTCGCTCCCATAGCACAGCAGCCACTTGCGCAGCATGGAAAAGGCCTGCATGTTGAGCCACTGGTCCTCTGTGTAATATTGACCAATTGAGAGCACCGTGAAGAAGTCTGTGGCAACTGCACCATCCACCTCTGTGATAGGGCCAGGCTGGGAATTAGAAGATAAACTAGGTGAAGTGGCAGGACTTCCTAAGGCAGAGATTGTTGGGGAGAGGGGAAGTGGCGTTCACCAAACACAAGAACTGAGGCAGTGAACAGGTTTGTATGTTTACATGTATGTAGAAGATGGGACCCTCCATAACAACCAGAGGCCCAGGATGGGAAGGTGCAGGTCTTTTCCCATGGGAGGGGCCCTCAAAGTCCTTTTTATTTCCCATCTCCCTCAAAAGCCACATTTCAGCAACCTTCCGTTTCAAGATAAATGGTTCTCAACACATGTCTGTGTGGTCACCAAAATCTGCAAGATGCTCTATTCCACCCCTCCCTGGGGCGAAACCTTCTGTTTCTGTACTCTCATTAGCCTAGGAGTTTGAAATCCAGACTCTGATGCTCAAGGTGCCTGACCACTGCACCCACTGGCTGTCCAGCTGGCTAAGAACAGCAGCACTTCTAGATCACCTTTTCTAAAGATGACCTGAGCTCAGGAGCCTTTAAGGGTGGGGAGGTGACATGACATGGTCCAGGTCCTTTTGAGGGTCTCTGGAATTCACCACTCACCTGCCTTGCCCTGGGATTGGAAAAGAAGCCTCCAGAGGGCTGTGCAACTCCTTGCTGAACGCTTGCATATCTCAGCCAGTCCACCATCCTTTTATTGACCAGATTGGTCTGATCTACAGATGGAAAGCAAAGCAGGTAAGGGTTAGATTCATCATAGCAAGGGGCCTCTGCAGCACGCTAGTCACTAACCGAACTGGTATACTTTAAATCTAGCCCAAGACTGACAGCAGAACTCTAGTCCAGCTCATAGCAACTCTCAGAGCAAAGGGATTCCCTCACAGTCAAACTCTGTAGGTGATTTTCACACACACACACACACACACACACACCCCGGTTCTTCTACTTTTACACAAGCTCAGAGACCAGCATCTTTTGTATTCCGTTCACAGCTCCGTATACGATTCCCACCCCCTGGCCTTTCCCCCATCCCCCATTCCTGTTCATTGCTATACTTAATTTCATCAATGTTCTGCACAATTCTTCAGAATGAAGCCAGAAAGTGAGCACAGGAACCTGGGATTTGTAATACAGATCAGCCCAATGGTACATCTATTCCCAAGTCCTGTCTCTAACAGCAGCTATTGGAAGGGTAGTATCAGAAGGTGAGATGTAATGGACAATAATGGAATAACCTGTCTGTTAGGGGATGTTTTTTCCCCTAATTCAGGGTGTTGTGATTAGTCTGAGCCCTATAGCATGAAAATGAATATCCTCTATACAGTTTTATCCTATTTAATGTAGCAGAAGCCCAGGGAAGTGGTGCTGCATCCTAGGCAAAGGCAAATATTCCATTCCAGCATTGTCCTTCAAGCCTCCCCCAGTTTCTGTCCAAGAAGCGCAAATCTCGGAGCAAACTCCTGAACCTTGTCGCAGCACACTGCAACATCTCCTTCTCATAAGAGTATTTCTGCACCTTTTGCCATCAAGCCCCCCCCATGACTGGAGTGCTCTCCCAAAGCCTACTCACCAGGCCATCACCTCCCTCCAAATTTCATCACCCCCACCTTTCAAATTCTCTGCCACTCCAAATCCCACTTCTGCCAGGAAACCTATGAAAAGTGAACTGGCTGCTGTTCTGTATTCACGAAACAGAGACACAAACTGGGGAGCCACGCAAGTCTTTCCACCCCTACCCCAAGCGCCTCAGGGTACATATTTATACTGCAATCACACTCAGAGGCCACAGTGCTAGGCACATACATATAGCAAGGATCTCTCTGCCTAAAGAGAGAGTGTCTCTCTGTTCTGGAAGGTGCCTAGCACACTCGAGAGCACTGAACAAATAAGATAATGATCCTCAATGGATCAGAGGTTCACTTTCCCTGGGATATAGGTGCCATTTATAATGGCAATTTGCAAGTATCCCAAGCCATTCTCTTGATCTAAGCCTTTAAAGACCCTCCTTTATCATCATGCTGTGTGATTGTGATCTGTTCATTCTCTGTGGGTCTCTGGGACCCTCTGGCATTTACCTTCAGTTAGGCTTGCTGGCGATAGACTGATGATCTTGGAGAGTAGAGGAAGAAGGTGCCGTGAACTCTGACCCTCAGGCAGTCGCCCTTCCAGGACTTTTACAACACGCTGCCCCACTGCTAATACCTCAGCCTTTTTATGTCCCTTAAAATGAAGCAAAGTTTAAAACAAGATGATCATTTGCAACTGAGATTTTAATGATTTCAGCCTTACAAACGCTTAGATGAGAGCATCTCTGCTCTGATGCTGAGTGCATCTATTTTACCATAATCCACAGATCTCTTCTACAAGCTGAAGTCACAGTTCCCAATGGAGGAAACATCTGACAAAGCAACAAGTTTGTGGACAGCCACAATTGGAAGTTGAATTTATTTGCCAAAAGTGGCTTTAGCGGGCACCCCTTCAAATATAATGCTACATTCATCCAGCATGGATGGAGAGGCAAACAATAGAGCTAACAATCCCTAGTGGTGAATTTGCCAATATGATTTTTAAACACAAGGCTTGTGGCTTTGAGTCAGATTGATGAAACACGTCCTAACATGCCTAGTTAGCTGGTACTTATAAGGAGAATAAAACACTCTGTTTGGAAGTCTTGCTTTGGTTTAAGATACATAATTAGACAGAATTGTCAGGGGACCTGGGTCTCCCACAAAGATAACCCCTCCTTTGGGATGACAGGCAGATACCAAAGCTTTTGAGAGGCTGCCTGCAGCCGGGTGGTTACCCTGCTCCTGCCCTGAAGGGCTTACAACAGCCCTGGGAGAGGGCTGTGGCAGGGGAAAGGCTGGGCTGATTGGAGAACAGCCACAGTTGTGGCTGGCTTAATCAGGGCCCAGCTGGCCCTTATAAGAGGGCAGTGGCCCAGAAGGAAAGACAGTCTCTCTCTCTCTCTCTGTATTCAGAGAGAGAAGGGCCTGGCTGCAAGGAGCTTAACTAAGTGCCTAGAGTGGAGCAGGGCTGGGGAAAGGCCAAGGGAGCTAGGGAGCTTCAGCCTAGGAAAGCCTCAGGCTGCAGGCCTGCGGTAAGGTCAATGGGGCACTTGGATTGCAGGAGGCGCCGCAGCAGTGAGTCGTCGCCCCGTGACACTGCCCTAGTGGTAGCAAATGGTTCTCTTCCTCCTCCAAAGCCATCATGCTAGCAGAAACTAAAACCCATGCAAGTATTCAGAGTCTCTGATAGTCTCTTCAGCTGGCTGCCTCATCCTCTTGATCTGAAGGATGTAAATCAACACCAACCTGTGGCATCACCTTGTCCAGTAGTTATCAGATGTGTGCCCTACTCAGGGAAAAGCAAGTGATTGGGTGTTGAGCTACACAACTTTCTAGAGGTGAGGGAGCTGCACTTGGGAACCCTACTCAAGGCTAGTAAGCCTGTGTCATAAGTAGATAGGTAAGGGTTAATTTTCTTTTACCTGTAAAGGGTGAACAAAGGGGGAACCAAACACCTGACCAGAGGACCAATCAGAGACCTGGATTTTTTTTAAAAGTCTGGGAGGGAACTGGAAACTCGGGGTCTTTTTGTTTTCCTCGGCTGTGAGTAAACAAGCTTTTCGTCTAACTCCAATCTTCTTTCTAATATTCTACTATCAAGTGTGAGTACAAAGGAAACAAAGCAATAAGCTGTTATGTGCTTTGGTTTGTAATTACATGTGTGTTGATTTTGCTGGACTGGTTTAATTGGGCTATCTTTTAAATCAGACTGTTTATTCCTATTTTCTTATAAGCCACATCCCTGTATTGAATTTCTTAATGCAGTGTTTAGTATATGTAAGTTCTTTCTTTTTTTATATAAAGTTTTCTTTTTAAAACTTGTGGGAGTTTCTTTTCCTAGTGAGGCAAAGGGGAGAGGAATTTCTGTGCCCGGAGCTCTGTCTACCTCTGTGTGACAGGCTAGGGGGAGGGGAGCCCATGCTCTGTGGTTTACTTTCCTATTGTCCCAGGGCGGGAACAAGCTACGGGGAAAAAGTTATAGGGGAAAGAGGGAGAATCAACTCTGTTCTCTTGTGTTTGAGGTTTTTCTCTAGTTACTGCTACGAGACAAAGGGAGGGGTGAATCTCTTTGTGTGAGTTTAACTAGGTTGAATGCATAGCCTCAGGGGGAAGTAGATTATCCTCGCTGGGTTGTATTCAAGGAGCATAGTAAGGCATCGCTCCGGCTAACCCAAGGAAAGGGGGGGAAGCTGGGGGATGAGATAGGGAGACCCAGGGGGCTCTGGGTCTTGTGGGGTCCCCCAGGGATAAGTTGGGGCGACTTGAGGGCTGATAGGAGCCAGAATCCTATCTGGTGGCAGCGAGATAAGATCCAAGCTGGTACAAGCTTGGGGGGAATCATAGTAAGCACCCAGATTTTGGACGCTAAAGTCCAGATTTGGGACAGACATTTACCACAGCCTGTTAACATACAAATACATACACCCTCCCCACCTCTCCACACACTGACAGATGAACCAAAGAAACACATTAAAGAAGAGACTTCTGATTTCAGGATCATTACAGTAAAGGAAAATGGTAAGAGGAAACTCCATCCCTCCCGGGTTACAAAGCTGTGACACAGGGAACTGAAGGAACCATGTCGTCATGGTGCTGACACGCACCTCCAGGAGCCTTGCCTGCTTTCTAGAGAGAAGCATGATCAATGGCGGATTTCCAGTTTTAAACAAGTTTACCAGCCACTTAGAGGATCTGCTCTTCACCTGTTAGAAATGCCTAAAATTACATCTGCCAGTCTACTCTCCCAACAAACAGAAGAGCAAGAGGCAGAGAAGCCAGGGAAGAAAGTTGCTGCAGCTGCCTCTTTCTGGCAACAGTAAGGCTATAAGCTCTGCGTCTCAGGCAAAGTACGCAGGACTGACAGAGCTGCAATGACAGGTAGGCAAATAGAATGAGTGACTCACTTCCCACATCCACTTCAATTCCTTGCAGTTAGAAGAAGAAACCCATCTAAAGGAGACACTGACAGGCAAGAATGAAAGATAGGAGGGTCTTTTTGTAAGGGCTCTGCTGAATAGTTCTCGCTTTCATTACATCAAGTGGGACATTGCTCATCAGTGTCACCTGCTGCAATGAGCTGCAGTAGCAGCACTAAATCTACCAAATCAAAGCCTCAGCAGCATCAAAATAGAGCAAAAAAATGTGTTATGGTTCGGTTTCTAATTCAAAGGTAAATACACAGATAAGAGGCCAGTTTTAGATCTGGGAATTTTTACATTTTAACTATGCAATTGCTTTCTGAGGAAACTACGCAATTGCCTTCTGCTTTATAAATAAGTTACTTTCCCTAGTAAAGGTAGATTAGAGCCTTGCAACATGACTCGAACTTGACGACGAATGAAAACAACCGTCCCCTCACCCTTGGGTCATCTCTGACCACCCCTACCTGCCCTTACTGCCAGCCACCACCACCTTGCTGCGCTCTGTGAACGCTGCAGAATGAGCGGGCCAAGGAGTTGCAGCACACAGAGCACAGCAAGTTGGGGATGGCCAGCAGGAGCATGGCATGCACCTGCTACCAACCACCCCTCACCACCAGGGCCAGGAGAGATGGATAGTGGGCTTGGGGAGCTACCATCAAGCCAAGTCTCAAGGATGAGGCAATGGCAGCTCTTACACAGGTTGCGGGGAAGTGTAGGTTCAGGTTGGTTCAATTCTGACAATGACTCAACCCTCTAATGTCAGGCTGGGATCAGCTGTGCTTGGCTCAGGTTTTAAAGTTAGGCCAAGCAGACCACTGAACGTTATGAAAAACCAGCACCATAAAGAGGTTAGAAACCACAATAAATTTACTTTTCAATCCTTTCCTTTGCAGGCATGAGCAGCAATAGATTGAATTCTATTACAGGAGCTTGCACTGAAAAGTTCCTTCCCGCTCCCCAAGTCACAGAGCCCACTGCTCTCATCCACTCATGCTATTCACACGTTGATTTTAAATATCTCATCATTATCAAATCTTGAATACACAGAAAACTTTACTGTTTGATCCCAAACAAAGCATAAATGTTCTTCTTAATTTACATGAAGTTCCTTCCGTTCTTACGTATACACATGTAAGTAAATTTTACTCCCCTTGAGTTAAGTGAAGGGGTGATGAAATCTAGACAAGACTACTGATAGCACAGTCCATCTACCTGAGCCAAGAGGACGGAGGACACTAGACTCAAGAGCTTTGCCTCCTGGATTTCATTGCAGGATAGGATCAGATAATTGCTGGGTGACATTTCTCTCAAGATGGCAGCACACAGAGCCTGAATCTGCTCAGGACACTTGGGCAAACACAGTACTTTCTGCAACAGCTCTACAAATTTGCCATCCAACCTACAAAAATATATTAAAAAAAACAAAACAAAAACCAGTCATTCAGGCATCACTGAAAGAAAACAAGAATGTTTACTTATATTCCTATTTGACAGTCCTGATATAGTGTCTTCTTTGAGGCTGGCCCTTAGTAATCTCATATTACTCAACCTCTTCAGTCTGAGCATCTCTGAATTTCACTCATTTAATAAGGCCTGATCCAATTCTTAATGAAGTCAGAGGGAATTTTTTCCACTTACTTTAAGAGGAGCTGGACAGGGTCTCTAGTTTGCAAGGGGAAAGAGAATGGACTGGATTTCAACATCTGCAACTAGCACAACATTTTCAGCAAAGGGAATTTTTTGCAGTCACCCAGCCTTCATTTCTGATCTGTCAAGAACAGAATGCTTTGCATCTCCTGTGTACTGGAGAAGCACAAGCTTCAGTTTCGACATTTTATATTCTAATAGATACACAGTTGCTGGGATTAGTACACTGAAGTGGATGCTAAGAAAATATTTTCTGTTACAGAAACAAGACAAAAAAACCACAACCAAACACACACACAAATTCCATCTTCACAAGTTTTACTTTTCATGGGTAAGGTGCAGAACTATAGATGTTATATAATAATGGACAGTAATATATTTAAAAGAGCACAGCACTCACCCCTGGGTACAGAGACATATTGGTAGATACATTAAAATACAAAAAAAGCTATTAACTATTTTTGGTCGCTGCAAATGCAATCCAAAAAGGAAGTAGGGCAGATCTGTAGTAGTACTGATCTACAGAATACTGAAACACACTCTTGACAATACCCCGTTACAGTGACTACCTAACTGGGCTTAACATGTCCTCTCACTCACTTCCGGACATATTTTGTGGCTGAAACAATAAGGAAAAGTCTCTGCAAACAGTCAATGGTATCATTTCCCAAGTCGTGATTCTGGAGAAGGCTTGTGATTCGCGAACTAAACTTCCTCAGTTCTTCATCCTGGATCTCCCTAGTGAAGAACAGCAACACAGGAATTAGGAAGCCCTAAACCAGGAAAATTTCATGGTCTAAAACATACAGAAACAAAAACACAGAAGTCCACAATCCGCTGCTCTGTTAACCTCAAAGCCAAAATACTGGTATCAACCCTATTTCTGTGATTTGAACTGTCTGAAATGTTTGTTCCTTTAAAACCATTTCCCCTTTATTTTTGTGCTATGTGGTTTTTATTTGCTTTTCAAGTTCAAGAAGCCAATTTGTAAGCCTCTTCTCAAATGGCAAGAAAGGAAGTAAATAGCTACTACCACTCCAAAGCTATGGCTGCTAAACGAGCAATTTAAGAGGGAAAAAGCTTTAATATCTCCTACAAACAAGCCATTCATCCCTTCATTTGCCAGAATGAAAACAAAGCCAAAGCTAGGAAGACCCAAGAATGTTTGCAACTCTCCTCTGAACACATCATCCTGCTGGTATCTCAGCAGTCCTCTCTGAAAGCGCAGTATTTTAGACGCATCCTTGGGAGCAAGGTTTCAGGAGAGCTTCTGAGAAGGCTGAATCTGGAATTGTTTCCAGCTGCACTGCAGCTGCACCCACTCCCACTGCCTATTGTCAGCAATGGGGAAACCTCTCAGTGGGGACCAGTTCCAAGAGGCAGCCTCCTGTCTGAAGTGTCCCCTTGTAGTGGTGATAGCTTGGGCAAATCACTTCATGCCCCTGCCTCAGCCACCCTGGCTGGGCAGTGGAGAGAATAACACTTCCCTTTGCCCTGGGTTTGCAGATGTCAGCGTCTGAGGAACCCTCAAGTGTGGGAGCACAAAGCGCTTGAAACACTCACAGCCTCAGGAACGATGTTGCTCAATGCACCAACCCAGACACAACCCCCTCCCCTGCCTGCCCTCAGCAATCACTGCCCTGAGCAGAACCAGGCACCTATACAGAGACAGGAAACCCCCCCCACGCGGGGCACGCAACCCAGGCGCCCTGCTGCCCCCCCTCCCCACGCGGGGCACGCAACCCAGGCGCCCTGCTGCCCCCCCCTCCCCACGCGGGGCACGCAACCCAGGCGCCCTGCTGCCCCCCCCTCCCCACGCGGGGCACGCAACCCAGGCGCCCTGCTGCCCCCCCCTCCCCACGCGGGGCACGCAACCCAGGCGCCCTGCTGCCCCCCCTCCCCACGCGGGGCACGCCACCCAGCGAACCCCGCCTCACGCGGGGCCGCGTCGCTGGCGGAGCGAGGGTCTGGGTAAGCCGGCTCCCCCCGTACCGGGCCTGCCGCAGGAAGTTTTCCGCCCCCGGCGCGAACATCCCGCCGCCGCTACTCAATGGGCATAACAGAGATCTACGGCAGCAGAGGAAGGAGCCACACTGTCTCCACTCCCTCCCCGACCACTTCCGGCAGGCGCGTCCCTGCCAAAAAAAGGGCTCGTGGGGAACGCGGCTGCCCTCGCACGAACAGTTCCGGGAGCAGTCACCGCCCTGCCACCCCCCTGCGCGGGGATCGTCGCGCTCTGATGAATCATTCTGCAAGGGCTGCGCGCGATAACAGTATCCTTCCGCCGCGCGGGGCCAGGAGAGGTAAGAGAAATAATCCCCCCATTATTAGGGGAGGGGACGGACTGACGTGGCTGAAGGCCCATTCGTGTACAGCCCCCCCCCCGGAAGGAGTGTCAGGGGCTTGCAGAGGCCGGGCAGTAGTAGCGCCTTTGGCCCTGCGGTCCCTCAGGTTGCTAGATGCCCCGGGACGAACAGGGACTCCCCCTTGGGGCCCAGCCCCCATTTATTCCCTGCCAGGGCCTGGGGGGCACGTGGCGCCTGCAGGGGCGAACACTGCTAAAGGGGGGCACCCGGGGCCCAGCCCCCATGTGCACTCCAGGCTTGGGCAGGGCTGGGGACTGATAAAGGGGCCCTGAGGGTTGCCCAGTTTTTCCTGGCGGTTTCCCTCCATGGTGCTCTTTGATGAAAGACTAATCTTTAATTCCTGGAGGTTTGGGAACTATAGAGCCCCCTCCCACGCTCAGCAGCCTAGGGTGACCAGACAGCAAGTGTAAAAAAATCGGGGGGCGGGCGGGTGTAATAGGAGCCCAAAATCAGGATTGTCTCCATAAAATCAGGACATCTGATCACCCTACACCAGCCTGAGACCACGCAGAGCTGTGATGGTTGAAGAATGGAGCCTGTGGGCAGAGGCATAATTTACACATGGGCTATGCAGGGGGTCTGCAACAGCAGCTACCATGACACAGAAATTTAGTCATCATCACTGCAACACTTACAGAGACCCTCCTCCCAAAGCAAAGCTTGGAAGAACCATGAGCTGCAGAAACTTAAAATGGCAGCTGCCCATGGAGATGGCAGAGGTGTCGCATGCAAGCAGCCACACCGGGGAAGGCAGAGTTGAAGAGAATTGACGTCCCTTCAGATATCACCTTTTAGCAGTTAAGGCTCCCACTGTTCACAGCCAAAGCCCAGCTGCGAGGCACTTGCCCCTGAGTATAGGACCAAGGCAGGTTCTCAGAAAGACAGTCACAGCACTGTGTAGAAGTGTGGCTGTGGAGCTGAGATTTTACATTTTCATTTTTGGAAAACATGACACTAGCAGAAGCTCTTAGCCTTCTATAGGACCCATTTGAAAAGAATGTATTTTGAAAAGGCCAAGATAAAAATAGCTACGCAGCAGGCTGTCTTCATAAGTTCCAAAAGGTTAAAAGACATGAATATTTCCTCCCTAGAAACATCCCTTCTGACTGCTAATAAGCCTGTAGCTTTTATAGCTGCACTTACCATCAGTCTTTCAGCAGGAAGGGATATTACTGTGCAAAGCTTGCTGGTTCTTTTACCTTTGGGAGTTGAATGCCTTGAGCCACTTATTGGTATAAAGTTCCTTAAAGAGCTTATTCACTAACAGTTTCCATTAGCCATCTCTGTGCTAGCTCATGCTGCCTTTGGAACCAGAAACTTCCATTGCTGTAGCTATCGCCAAAGTCATCACAGAGCATAAATCAGACATACAGAAAACAGAGGGCTAGAGACAAAAGGTTCAGCTTTTCCCAAATGTAATATAGGGGGGAGCTTGTCTATTATATTTTAAAAATGGGTCCAACACCGATGCTACATTTAAAAAGGAAGATGCTAAAGGAGATGCCCAGATCTCGCTCTCTACAGATTTTGTCTGCAATGTATTTTTGCTGACCTGAGTAGGATTTTTAACACATGGAGGAGCCAGCCAGACTATGGCTACTTGGCAGGGAGAACCCATCTTTAGGTCCACTGAGGTCTTCATGGCATTCATATTAAATTCTGAAACTGAAAGCCAGTGACCTTGTTAACCAAAATGAGCAATTAGATTAGGGATAGTGCAGATGACATAAGATGTCAAAAGGGAAGAACAGGGCATAAGAATTATCTACCCTTAAACGGGAGGACGTATGCATGGGCTGAAAACATTTCCAACTTCTAAGCTTCACAATATGCTGTCTATCATTTACAGCAGCAGTTGAAATGGTTTAGCACAGAACTGATGAAGATCCCGATGGGTAAGTGAAAACTTGATCCTGAGGGCTTGGCTACACTGGAGGGTTGCAGCGCTGGTGATGGGGTTACAGCGCTGCAACTTACTCTGTGTCCACACTTGCAAGGCACAGCCAGCACTGCAACTCCCTGGCTGCAGCGCTGGCTGTACGCCTGGTCTGCTTGGGGTGTAACGATTGCAGCGCTGGTGATGCAGCGTTGCTCTCGTCAAGTGTGGCCACCAAAAGCGCTTTTATTGGCCTCCCGGGTATTAAGAGGTATCCCAGAATTCCTGTCCACAACAAACCAGAAGAATGGCTGACCTCTGAGCTCCCCGGAGCTACTTATCTAAAAAACAAACACAGCTGTTCTTTGCTCCAGCAAGCTGAGCGGAGGCAGGGGAATTGCTTTGCATAATTTGCATTTAGTGAATAAAAGAGGGGTGGGGGAAGGGGTCAAAACTTTTAAAATGATTGAAGGTAGGTGCTGTGTATCTTCCAGTCCTTAGAACTTGCAAGGCAGGGAGCTGGGAACAGTGTCAGCTCCAAAAATCCACTCTCTCTGTCTCCCCCATGCTCCCTGTCACACTCCACCCCACCCCCTTGTTTTGAAAAGCACGTTGCAGCCACTTGAACGCTGGGATAGCTGCCCACAATGCACCACTCCCAACAGCACTGCAAGTGCTGCAAATGTGGCCCCACTGCAGCGCTTTCCCTACACAGCTGTACGAAGACAGCTGTTAACTCCCAGCGCTGTACAGCTGTAAGTGTAGCCATACCCTGAGTCTACAGCTAGTTTGAGGGACGATAGGCTAATCCACAGGGAAAAGATTATAGAACTTGATGCAGAAAAAAGGTCATTTATTACCAACAATATGATGATCTAATGTTTCCCAAACGTACCTTCCAAATACTAGAGCTGAACTGATGGCTCACAGCTAGGATTTTTCTGAACCCTGAAAATATACAAACATACACCTAATGTTCTGTACATAATTCAAGGGCAAGGATGGAGAGGGAGAAATATTTAGGTTCTGTCATCCCCAAATGTACACTGCCTGTTTATAGCCATGCATGAGACAGAGTGCCCAGGAGACAGGCACACAAAAATAGCACCTGCAGCACAGAGCAACACAGCCCTTTGGGATATTCTACAGCAGGGAGAGCTGAAAGGAAGGCAGGCCCAGTCAACCTCTCTGGTTCCATAGACATTGATAAGTGATTATGACCACACTGAAAAATAACTGTTACAAAGAAGACAAATGTGCCAGCCTAGGCTTCTGCTAGCAGTGAAACACTTATTTGCCACAGTTACTAACTGTACAATAATCATGTGGAGCCAGACCCTGTTTCGAGCCAGCCACACCACAATTGATTACAAACTGGGCCTAAACACAAGCAGTTTATACCAAGAAAATGATGAAATCCACACCACAGGCTGCTGAGGAAATCTTCCAACTCATCACAATGCTATGCAGGCAGTAAGAGCATATCCTTTAGCCACTCAAAAGGAGTAAGCAATTTCAGGGCACCTTCTCTTTAATATATAATTTTATTTCTGGTTATAGAAACAAAATGCTAAGAGGAGACGCAATACTCCTCAACCACATACATCAATTTAAGATAATAGATAACAGAACAGGTAAAATAAATGAAAAAATAGTAGAAATGTAAAACTTTGTTATAGCTTTAAAATATTAATGTTTTGATACATTAGAAATCACATTCAGATCTCAAATTACCTTTAAAAAAAGTATGGCTCCTTATAAAAAATACTGGATCCCATTTGACACAAACATGCAGGCCCTACCCTTGGATATTGCATTCCCACACTTTCCCCTTCCTTGGTGAACACAGTCCTCTCCCCACCATCCCAATTTGTACCCACATACTCTGTAGTTGCAGACTGTTTCACAGATGGCAACGCTTGCAACATAACCAGGAGAGAAGCTGAAATTCACATCCAATGCCACAGACCTAGCTTTTCCACTTTAGAGATACAACCTGCTTTTTAAAGCACTGATTAATAAACTGGTCATGAAAAATACTTTCTATATCAGAAAGTACTCCAGAAAAAGTTATGGCAGGAGATGTCTTCTCTGGGCAAGAACAGAAGCCAAAATGAAAACAAAGCTACATCCCACCCATACCATTCTCTCAACTAAGTCCAAACTACAATGCGGAGGGGGCAAGGTTCCGTCCATATCAACCCATTGAGATATTCTGGGGCCTACTCGCTGTTATACATATCACCCCCCTACCCCCCGCCCAACACACAAGAATAAACTCTCACAGTCTTGGTTAGAGATTTAACAGTTTTCTAACAGATCTTCAAAATTTGAACAGATTTTATTGCCTTCTTACTGGTTATTTGGTGTTTCTTATAGTTACTGTTGAGCTTAATTAAGATCGGGTTTTTTGCATGTGTAATACAATTGCCTGATCCTTCTGAAACAGCTCTTAACACTAGTCTGGAAACTACTGATATTAAATTACACATCCACTCTTAAGCTTGCATTTCCTGGCAGTCTGGAGAACTCTAGTCTCATCAGGATAAAGAGCGCTACAGCAGGAATCAAAGCAGTAGTACAGCTTTGCCATTCTGTAGTATTTTCAAGTACACTTTTACATTTTTTCTTGCTCTTATTTTTCCTAAGAAAGTCTCTTCAGAAGTACTACTACCCTGATTCCCTGTGACTGCAGGAACATTTGGGGGAAAAAAACCAACAGAAAAAGGGTGCTCAAGTTTACACTAACTCCTTCACTGTTGGACCCACTTGTGTATATCAGCAGCCTGTCCACTCCAAAAGTGTAGCACTTTAGTCAGTGTAACAGGATCTACTACACCAGATTTGTAGCAGTGAGGCAGAGATCAGGAAGGGGATTTGCATTTTTCTACTTCAATGGTTTTTAACCTGGGGTCTGCAAAACTATGTCTAAGATTTCCAAAGGGGTCCACACCTCCATTCAAAATTTTTTTTAGGGGCCCGCAAATGAAAACCACTGTTCTGCTTAATCTAAATCCTTTCTTCCAGCCAGTCCAAGAAAATATTCTGACACTGCATCTGTTTTTTAATGATGGTTCTGCTTTTGAGAGTTTTCAGTGAAGCCAAATGGAGTGCAAGAAGTCACATGACTTATCCTAGGTCATATGAGTAGGCAGCTGAAGCCCACACTAACCCCCAAAATGCTGACTCCCAGGGGCTTTGCTGTAACCTTTAGGTCATATCTGGAGCAAGAACCATAATATACAGAGGGTCAAATTTGGATTTCACAGTGGCTTTTCTCCCTTCAGGAAGAAGAAACGTGGTGGTTTCTTTCACTGCCCACAGCACCATGGCTACTCCCTTTTGAACAACCTTCAGCCCAAATGACCCTCCCAAGAAAATCAACCACCAGATGCTGATACCAGCAGAAATCTAGGAGAAGCTTGTATTCTAGGTCCTCACAGAAATGCAATGAAATATTACTTGAGAGACCTCACAGAAGCAGCTTTTTTCTGGCTCCCTAATGCTATGAGTAACCTTGGTAAGGCCAAAATAAGTCAAAATTCGTCTCAAGGCAAGTCCAATAACCTCAGTGGAGTTATGCTAGCAACGAATTTGGCACACTCAGGAGAGGGAAAGGAGGAATTCTAATTGCATGCATATTTTTATTAGATATATTTTATCTAAGAGAGCCTACGCCTCAGGCTGGTGGGAGGTAGGAGCATCATAAAGAAAGAGACAGGCTGCACCACCTCTGAATACCATAGCAGCCAGCCCCAAAGCAGCACACACACACGCACACGCCTAGTATCCTACATCGTTGTCTTTGGCGAGGTAATATCCTATACTACACAAGATGCTAAAGTGACCAGCTGGGGGAACCTCCATTCTTGGGGGATCCCAATTCTAAACCTTTTGGTAATTCAAAGCAGATGGGAAAACTGAACATGATGCAGATAAAGCTCACCTTTCTGCCAGCGTACTTCATTTTCAATTTATGTGGAGGTGTTTCCATTATGTACAGGGCAGGATGAGAATGTGCAAGGATCTTGGGGCCTGGTTTTCTCAAACCATGGCTGAGAGACAGCTTAAATCCCTTTCATCCTCTAATTCTTATTAGTGCCATTTGGGGTCTTCCCTGCCTATAGAACAGCTTGTGCTGCTGCTGCTACAGAGTTTCCCAGTATTGTGCTAGAAGTGAGACTCATCCCAGAGGGAGAGCAGACTCCTAAACTGGCCCTTGTGCCCCATAAGAGGAATGAATCTGCGGGCTCAAGCTACACCTC
>NC_133777.1:9273062-9340018 GCF_003597395.2 Chelonoidis abingdonii
TATGTATGTATGTATGTATGTGTGTGTGTGTGTGTGTGTATCTAATGTAAAGCTGCACATAGAACTGAAGCCACTATTTGATTAAACAAGCCAAGGCATGGCTTAAGCATTTCTAAAGCTGGCCAAGGTACCCAACACTGCTTCCTGCTCATCACACCGCAAGCCAGAACAGCTCAGCAGAGAGGGACAAGGTAGAGTCCATCTGCACAATCGACACTGTCAGAACCTTTACAATTCCCTATGCTGCAACTCCCAACTATCCAGCATAGTTTGTTGCCTGGGACACTGCATATCAGACAAAGATGTGAACAATCCCCACCTGAGGATGTAATCATTCAAACACAGGGCTGGGTTTAAATGAGCAGCTTCTGGTCACAAAGAAAAATAGGCAAAAGTTAAAACCTGATCTATTTATAATTTAATTCCTTTCACTACATCTGCCATCCAACTTCCATGCACATAGCTATGGCAGAAAGTTCTTTTCTTCCATTTTCCTCGCATTCTAATATTCAGGTACATGCTACAGTACATCAACGGTGCTAAGGGTCTCCTTGGGGAAAAAAACTCCCATGAACTCAGAGGTAACGCTATAGCTCCAGCCTGAACATGTCCAGTTGACCTAGCGAACAATGTTCCACATTATACTACATGCCAGTTAAGGTCAGCAGCTCTCACTTCGGTAGATTTGAGTCCCCAACCTTAAAATGATCTAATAATGAAATAGTAAAATAAAGAAAAAAGGGTTGTGGAAGCAGACTCTGAATTGCAGTTGTCTCTCTAGGTCACTCTATACATGCATTGAGGAGTCAAGCATCTAATTGGGGTACATGCAAAAATCAAATTAACAGATGCTACTCATATTCAGTAGTTTATTAGCTAATGTAGTAACTGGCAGCTAATTTCTAAAAGACAAAAAATTGAAACATGGCAGAATTTTATTATAAGCTGATCAACATGATCCCTGTCCAAGTCCCCCTCAGAGCCTGTGGTTCCCAAATGTGTTATCATTTAGTCTTCTCCCAGCCTTGTGTTGCGCAGCGTTCAATGTAAGCGCTCTGTCTTCACCAAAGACTAAACATGCTGCCCCCTGCAGCTCACCCAGGCTCTCTGGCCCAGAAAAATGGACTGAGCTAGAGCCATGAATTTTGCTACCACATATGGGCAGCATGATGGGCTATCACTGAATCAGACCAAATTGACAACACTTTGAAAGGGTCCCTATATCAGATCAAATTCACCCCAATATGGGCATTTTGCTTTTACAAATACGCTTTTACAAAGCCAAGATCAAGAGAAACGTGAATTTAAAATAATTCCAGTGGAATAAAACCAAGAACAATCCCTTGCAGTGTTTGCAACCCAGGCATCACACTAGTAGTGCATTAGTGAAAGGAGCTATAAACTGCCTAGAAATCAAAGTAAAACTGATTCATCTCTCATCATTGTCTAAGCTCAGAAAAATGCAAAAAGGAAACACTGAAAAGTCACTAGATTTAATTTTTTTTTCAGTTTTAGATTATCCCAAGCTATGGGTTATAGCAGATAAAAGGAACTTACAAAAAAAAAGTATAGTACAACCTCCATTAGTCAAATATTGTGAGAGATGCTCAATAATTTCAGATAATTGAAGTTTTGGGGAAAACCATCAAGGGTTTTTTCAATACAGTTAATAGATGAAGGGGGATATGACCCTGTTCTGGACAATTGGGAGTTTCAGATAATCAAACTTAAATGTTCCTTTAGTTGAAGACCTTACTCTGTATCCTTATCCCAGCTGTTTCCATAATCATTTATAAATACCCGAGAGAGAAAGCCTCTCTAATACTAATACCCTGTGTAGAACGTGTGGTGTGACTTAACTAGCAACTGGAAGAAACAAGAAAAAACGGGCTGAAATGCAAACAGACTTTTAAAAAGTTTCAACAGAAAAATTCATTTAATTTTTTTTAATGTTGCAACTTACACAAAAATTAGTAACTCCCATTTTCAAATAGAAAGGGGAGTTTAAAAGGCAGATACAGTTTTTTGTATGATTCCTGGGAATTCTTTGGGGATAACATTTTCTTAGTTTCAAGTCAATCACTAAAACATATTCAATATTATTCTGCAAAGGTAACCCAAGTATAGGAGGTCACAGTCAAGTACGCCAGAATGTAGGAGCACCTTCACATAGACAGACTGAGGGAGACAATGAAATGGCCACTTATAATTCAAATGACCTTTGAGTTGCACTGGATTCCATCTCCAAGGATACTTGCTGAAGCCAAGGGACAGCACAGTAATCATGGTCATCTGAAAAGCAACAGAGATTTGGTGCGAAAATGTAGAAGAATTCATGAGATTAGGCCTGGTTCTGACAGTCACTAGCAACAAACTGCCCCAAAAGGGAAGGTTGTTAAAAGAAAAGATAGAGCATCGTTGTTTTCAATACAGCATCAGTTGGAGTGCGCAGGGAAAATACTCTCCAATAAAATCACTTTAAACTAGAAAAGAAGAGTCAATAAGCCTCAAACTCAGATATGGGTTCAGTCCATCTTATCACCAAACACTTCCAGGCCAAGTTTTGCATTCCAATAACCAACACCACCACAACTCATTTCCTCCATATTGGTTATACCCCATCAGCTGAGTGTGGACTATGATTAGCAACACGAAGGGGAAAAGACAGCAAGAGAGAGGATCACCACTACAAGAATTTAGGTTGTCAATACATATGTAATTTAGAAATTATAGCTATGAAGTTGCAAGCATGGAATGGTGCATAACTTTATCACCACTAACTGAACAGCAGACACAGATAGGGACGTGATGGAAATGACTATTTTTGTTCCTGATTTCTTAAGTTTGTTTACAAACTGGATTTTAATAGATGGTTATTCCAATCCAATACGGTTTGTTTTAACAAAGCTGGATATTTTCCTAAACTTAGTTTTTAGTGTGTGTAAACATGACAAATTTATCTTACTCATGCATTTAAGTTTCCCTTTTTACTTACTTACTTTTAAAGGGTTGGAAAAGCATGTAACAGGGAAGAAAACTTGCTTCTGGCTTTGCAACAATCTTGCCTTGGCAAGGATGGATTAGATAACATATTAGGTTGTTTCAATCGCCAATACCTATAATATGCCCTTTTTAAGAGGAAATTCTGCAGAGGAATTTTCATTAGTAACTGCAGTGTTTTAGCTGAGCAGCTTTCTAGAACTGGCAGCATGCTAGAGAACCACTCAAGAGGCCTGACAGTAGGTATAAATACTCTTATCAGCTGCTGCAAATAAGGAAGGAGAACACTTTTCCATAAGCTCTACAGGATTTGGGGTAAAAAGTGCTATTTTTCCTAGTGTGAATCCAACACTAGCCAAGCGCCAACTAAAAGGCTGGCAAAGAAGGGTTAATTCATAAGTGGCATGGCTGCTTCCTAGAATGGAAGGTGAATGCACCAGACTGGTGAGGGATGAGGCAGAAAACGCTACTTGGATAAACTAAAGATTCTGGGGTTTTACAGGTTCACTGGTTCCACTTGCAACTGGTGATAAGTACATTCGATTATCTTCAACTAGCAACTGGGCCAGCGGGTGTTCTGAGCCACAAAGGAGAGTCTGGAAAACATTACACCGCCCTGAATGCTGGAGGAGCAAATATGTCCACTTTAAATTCTATAATCTATAACCCAGCAACTGATCTGTGGAAACACTCACCTGCAGTAAGTCTACAGTCTCCATTGATTTCAATGGATCTATGATTTAAGACAGCTTAGGGTATAGTCCTATTTATGCACATTTTCAAGGAGAAGCAACCCAAACGATATTTTTCATTTGTCAGTCATCCAGCATTTACTCACCTGACCTGTTACAAGACTTAAAAAGCCTGCCTTAAACAAAGGATTCCCAGCCTCGTACTTCTTTCTGAGGGTTTGCTGAAATTCAAAGTACCATTCACCTGATGTTACTGACTGGCTGTAGGGGCACAAACAAATTGTGCTGCACTCTCATCACCGTGCCCTATTTCTGAGTCTCTGCTAATAGTCTCCTCTTAGCATCATGGCTTTGAGCAACCATTACATCAGCTGACTACTGTCAAAAACCCAGACTTAGCCACCAAGAATAGGTGCAAAGTTGCTGATTGGCCGACTGCAACTATTAGGCAAATTACAACAGCCGCCACCAGATTTCAGAAATCAATTCAATGCACTAAAATCCAGAGAATCTGTCCACTCACTGCCACTAACGTACAGATAAATTAGAATGGTCAAGCTGTAGATGCATTGCTGTCTTCAAGGCTATCTGTTCCTCTAAAGGTGTAACTCTAAAGCATGTCCCCCAGGAATTTTCTCCTCTTTTGGAAACTGAGAAATTTGTTTTTGCTCAGCTTTCATACAGAAAGTGGATCTCAGTCACAGGGAATAGGACTTGGCAAAGAGAAAGGAAACCTAGAAGAGAAGTAGTGTCGCCTGTTTGCAGTTAGCCATTACTACTACATTTGTCTCCTCCCTAAGATGCTAGAAGAAATGAATCAGCTCTGCTTTGCTCTTTAACAGCCGTGAACTGCCAAGGGTACAGCATATGAATGGTCTCATTTGCTCTATCTTGGGGAAATCCGTCCCATTAAAAGTTCCACACTGAGCTTGCTGCTCACTGCACTCTGCTCCATAACAGCATTGTCAGTTTGGATTTAACAGCAAGATGACAACACTGCACTACATCAGTGGAAGCAGAAAGGACAGACAGATCCCTAGAAAGACACATGCTCCATCATTGCTAGCTTACTTTTCTCATTTCCAAAGTTATCAGGATCTTTAAGTTAAGAAATGTCTTTGGTGTTTAGACAGAAGATAGCAGAAGGGGTTGTACTGTAAAAACTAACAACTGATTAATTGGAGGCTGAAAGAGGGTGATCCTGCACAGCATCTGCTCCCCAACTGCTTCAGGTGTCTCAGAAATCTGTAGGGTTACTGGTTCTGCACTGAACTTTTTAGTACATTATGAAAAGAACATGATTTTATCCAACTGCTGAATTAAAACATATATATGTTTAAAAGGAAATTATCTTGACTACTGGCCAGTCCCAAATGCAACTGACTCCTGGTCCTTTGTCTAACTATATCATTGGGAGGGATGGGGTGGGGAGCAAAGGAATACCTCAAAATCCTGTTTTAAAAACAGCAGTTGCCAGTTTTCATGTAGAAAATGTGAGGCCTCTGTTCTTTTGGTTTGCATTAGTTTATGAAATTCATTCTCAAATACTGTCTTTAATCCCCACTGCCCCTCACCCCTGAAATTTACACTCACTGTCTCAGCTTCACACCATGGGAAACCTGCTGAAATCCACTTCCAAGTTTCAATCTGGTGCTGGACTGTTGACCTTAAGACATTTGGTCTTCAGGCCAGAGAGTCGTACTGCCAGAAAGGACTGACACAACCACTGATGCAGAAGGCTAACCATATGCCCCTTGGGTTCACAGGAAAGGTGATGGTAGTTTCAATCTAGGATGTTATGAATAAACCATACTGCCCCAGAAGCAGGGGGACATATGAACAACTAGAAAACCAAATATATACAGAACCTTTCAAAGATGCCCTTTTCTCACATGTTCAGTCACTATGATTTTCTGCTGTGAATTCAGAAGTGGATGATGAATAACTGTGAGAAATCAGTGTGAGTACAACCCACCCCTTTTTGTTTTTTTTTTCTTTTCTTTAAAAGAAATAGATTAATGCTGCTCGTCCATCTTCTCACTTTCCCTCAAAGGGAATGGACAGAAACCACATTTTGAAGATCCATCTGGTTGAGCCTGGTAGCTCCCCCTCCCAAATCCCCATATAAACAAACATGGATATATGGATGTTTTGCAGGGGTGGGTTTGTTAAAAAAAAAAAAAATCTGCCTTTCCCCCCAGTTTGGTATCATGTTACTTTAATGCTGTTCCTACGAGAAGCTGCACCCATCCTTCTAAATCTTCTTGGGTGGCCCTTTTCAATGGTCGTATGTTTTGAAGCTCCAAGAGGCAGAATAGCAAAGCATCAGAGATGATCAGCCTTCTTCCCAGAGAGCAGATGTGTGTGTGATATATTCCTTTAGATGCTGAACTGTAACTCCCATCCCAAAGGGAAGGAGATTTAAAAAAAAAAAAATCCCAGCAGTCATACAATCAGTTGTCTGTATTTTTTTTTTTTTTTTTTAATCTAAAAAGAGGGAAAATATCCCATAAGTAAAGGCAGAACTGAGTTCCAGGTACAGGTAGTTGGGAGGATTTTTTCTCTCTCTTTTTGGCACCTCGAGATTCTAAGAACTGTTGTTGACCTGCCCTTTAAAATATAATTTTAAAAAGAGCTCGTAATTCTCTAAATTTCAAACTGTTACAGTTATGGTTTTTCTTTTCTTTGAAAACTGCTTTCGAGGCTCATGCCGCTGCCCCACCTACATTCCTACTATCCTCCCACCGATTCGTCATTCACTGGTTGCCTGTCCTTGCGGCGCTGTGGATGTGATGACTCCAGTTTGAGCCTGGACTGCTCCGCTGGACTCTTCCATCCGGGGTTTTTTTACATCTGGCTCACCCAAGGGTGCTGCATGGTCTTCAGTTGCTGCCTCGCATATCCGGCTGACCACAACGGGAGTGGATGAGCTAGCCTGGGCTGCAAGGAGCTGTAGCGGATTTGTGAGAGCTGGGAAGTGGGAGAGAAAAAAAAAGTTAATTCAGCGAAAAATCTAAACAACAACATTTGCAGGTCTAGAAAAAGACAGAAGTAAATTATACTGGAGATATGCAACTGTCATCTTCAGATGTGCTTTACAAACATTAACTAACTTTCTGAATTTAACTCCTATGTGAATTTAAGAGCATTAATTCTTGCTCTTCCCTAGCACCTTCCATTGAAAGTTCTCAAAATGCTTTACACATCATTTCATAAATAAATCTTAACACCAATGAGTTAAGGAATTGTCTCCAGCTGGGAAAGCTCCTACTCTTGTGTTTTAATCCCTAACCCATAACTGAAAAATTCTGCATCCATGGACTATGAGACTGAAGCTCAGTACTTACTGCACAGAGCACCACAATCAAAAGCTTCTCCCAAGCTGCCATACCAGCATGCCTTAAGCCTGACCTGGATGGACCACTGCTAGGCGCATGTGGGTAGTTTAGTCTCCATGGCCCATTCAGAGCTGGGCGCCTCTACTACGATTGCCAACAAGAAAGCCAATGCCCTGTCTACTGGGAACTGGATTACAACCAGAATATTAATGTGGGAGGCAGATGAGTATTATATCGATTTTACAGGTGAGAAACTGAGGCAAAGAGGTTAAATGACTTACCTCAGGCCACAGAGGGAGTCCCTGTCAGAGCTGAGATAGAACCCAGGAGTTCCTGGCTCCTAGCCCTGTTCTTCAAGAACTAGACAAAAACTCTCACAATAGTAAAGAAATGGGAAATAAGGTAACCCTACTTTCAGTTTACAAAGTCTCAAGAGTTCTGTTACTGAGTAGAAATTACTTCAGCTTAAAGTCACAGCAACAGAATATGCTTATACCTTAGCAAAAGTGTAAAATAGCTTCATAGTGATAAAGACGGGCAAACCGTGAGGGACATCAACATGGTAAGAGTCAACAATACAGGAGTGTCCACTGCTAGCAGCACAAAAAAGGAGCACAGGGATAAGTAGTAATGGAAGCAGAACAATGTCCTTCAGAGTCCAGTAAACTACACCAGGCAATTGAGAAGAATGCCATGCACCGGTAAGGTCAAGAGGATGAGAAAAGATGACTGTCAGGGCTGGATGAGAGAAACCCGCTGACCACTATTCAGAAAAGCCATGTCGGTTTTCTAAGAGGAGAAAACCCCAGACTGGGAAACAAATGTTAAAAACCGAGACAGCCTAAGGGAAGAAACTATGTTTTTCAGCTGCACACAGTGCACTGCGTCAGAAAGATACAAGCTCTGCATCTTCTGCAGAGAGAATCTAGCATCACTTAAACTGGAAAGCTGTGGTGTCATCGGAAGGATTCTAATCACATCTGATTACAAAAAAGAATAAGACAAATTTTAGTGATTTCGAGTGCCTTAAACATAAATGAACAATAATTAGCAATCAAATGTCCTACCCTGCATCAATCTCATGCTACTGCAGGATAATATCAGCTCCGTTTATTCTTATTTAGCAGTTTTATATCTCTAAGTCATTACAACTACTCATTTACCTTGTCCAGTAATGGAAAAATGTAAACTAGGTAGAACTTTGATAGGAAAGGTTTTAATTAAAGAAAGTGGTGGGAAGCCTTCATCCAGCAGTGGACTAAAACAAAAAAAAATCACTCATAGGACAACCCAAAAAACGCTGTAACAAAGCCAACACAAATCCAGACAAAGTCTTCCGCTCTGACGGCCTGTAAGAGTCAGGGTGGAGGTGCTGGGACTCTTCTGATTTCACAAGAAGGGAAGGCAATAACTCGAAGTGCTAGGGTTCTGCCACCACCAGTCATTACCCTGTCATTGTCTAACCTGATCTTAAAAATGTTCAAACACTCGTCAGGGATGGTCTAGCTAATACTTAGACTTGTCTTGAGTGCATGGGACTGGACTAGAAGACCTCTCAAGGTCCCTTCCAGTCCTACAGTTCTATTGTTCTATGTTGTTAAAGATGGCAGAGCTTTTTCCCCCACAGAGGCAAATAAGCAGAACTGGAGGTGGAAGAGAAAGAATGGAGCAAGGACTTAGAGCACTAAAGCTGGGGGAGAAAAAAAAACTTTTCTTATTTAGTGGTGCAAAATGTTGCACGATACACATCTTGCACACACATTTCAAACTGAATGTATGGGAAAACTTGTACGTCAGGAGCTATGTGTAGTATAACTGTAGAGTTTGCAGTGCCTGTGAAACGACATCAGCTGATCGGGTGCACAGCCATAGAGGAAAGCCATACCATAAGCACTGCCGGTGATGCTGTTGGTGGGGATGGCATGCTTCCCATTTTGTGTCACTGCCCGAACAGGCAGTTGGTGTTGTCCAATGGTCACTGGAGTTGCCTGCTGAAGGATGGTAACAGTTTGCCCTGGGACACCTTGAGCCATCTGACTGGCAACTGTTTGGATGACTCGACTGGCAGTGGGTATTGTGGCAAACGCAATTGTTGGTTTCTCATCCATGCCTGTTTGGACATTAAACAGAAAGGAGAATCATTCACCATGAGCAGGCTTCAGTTTCATTAATATGCTAGCAATAATACATACCCCCAAGATTAGACAAAATGAAAATACCCAAGCACATACAGCCGAAGTATCCAGATACAACCATATCATTTGCGTTTGATAAATCCTACAAATCAATAGCTCATGGGAATGAGAAGCATCATTTCTCAGGTCAGTGCAACAGAGTATCAGAGTAACACATTTGGGCTCCAAAATAAGAAGGGGTTGAGGACATGGCTGACTGGTATGGATCTGATCCTGGGAGATGTGAAGTACCCAGAAATTTTTATGCAGGATCAGGCTCTCCAGGGAACACTTTCTTTGGGCCGACTGAAACAACGGATCAGCACCGAGAAGGCAGTGTTTCACTCATCTAGCTCATTAGAGGAAGAACACTGCAATCAGCGATCTAAAAATGGGGAAGGGTTACTTACCTATGAGGAACAAATGGTTATTCTGAATGATTATTCAAGATACCCAGCCATGATTTTTCAGTAACTCCACAAGTTTTCTTACTGTACCTAACACACAAATATCGATACAACTATTTACCAATGTCAGGTACAGACTTCCTCTAAGGCACAAGCAGGCCAACTAAAAAACAAGGTTAAAAAAAATGTCATTCTGAGGCATAAAAAGGTTCTCCCCCTCATTCTTTTCCTTATCTGCATGTTACTACTTTGGCATGGATACAGTCAGTGAAAAACTAGGCCACAAGAGTTCCCTGCCTGTACACCAACCACCTGAGCCTCAGCTACACAACAGGGAAAGAACCATAACAATATCAAACAGCCCCAGTGTTTGTGGAGTTAGGGACAGCTTGCTTTCATGCCTACACTTGGGTGAGATCAAAGGGGAGTGGAGAGGAAGCAGTCCCCTCTAATTTTAATCAGCCTTCGTGCACAACAACTTTCAACTAGCTGTGAAGGATAGAGGAAGGAACCAGCAGAAAGGGGGCAGTGCCTGGACTGATGCTGCTGTTTTAGTGCAGCAGTGTTTAAAACCTTCCTCCTCACTCCCCCACCTTAACTGAGCTGCTCAACAGGCAGGGAGAAGCTGCCAGGAAGCCTCTTGCTTCAAGACGCAACCCTGTCCCTTTGCTGGCCAGCCAAAGGCTGCAACTGAGATTTCTCTCTGCAGCTGACTCAGCTCATTGCCTGACCTCTCCAGCTAACTCTTAGAGGAGGAGAAAAAGAAGCGATGCCTGCCCAGACAGGCAGGAAGTGAAGAAGCTGATCCAGTACTACCACCCCAGCATCCCCCTTCTCTTCCCCATCTTAACATCAGAGAAACAAGGGAGACTTGGTAGAACAGGAGAGGAGAGCTCGGGCAGGGTGTCAGACTGGTAGAAGGCATAAAGAGGAGTGGTGGGGGAAGTAGGGAGAGACAGATTAGGAGAGACAAGAGAGCGAGCAGGGTTAAGGCAGACCATAGGAAAGGCAAAGGGGGGGGGAGATGGCAGGATGAGAGAAGGAAAAGGAGATGGCAGAATTGGGGAGAGAAGGGAGAGGAATGAAGAGTGGAGCTGGGGAATGCAGAAGCTGGGGAGGATCTAGGGATGGCAGAGGGTCAGAGAGACAGAAACCTGCTCTACACTAAAAAGTTAGGTCGACCTAGCTACATCTCTCAGGGGTGTGAAAAATCCATACCCTACGGCACCGCAGTTAAACTGACCTACCCCTCGGTGTAGAGTGTGGTAGGACGACAGAAGAATTCTTCCACTAACCTAGGTGGATTGCCTAGCCAACATGAGAACCCCTCCTGCCGGCAGAGGTAGCATCTACACTGAAGTGCTGAGGCTGTACTACTGTACCGCTACAGGCAAGCCCAGAGATTGCTGCTGGGAAGCCTGGAGAAGCACAGAGGAGATCTGGTCAAAAAATTCAGGGGAGTTTGAAAGTGGTCAAAAGCAAGCCAACACCAAAGCAAATGCTGAGACTGTTCCATATTACTATTGGGGAGGGTCTTTGTCTCTCCCTCCCCTCCCCATTCCAGCTTGTAAGCAAATAAATCACTCTTCTGCACATAAACACCCAATGAAACGCACAGTTCTTATCGTACATTTGTACAATATAATGCAATTATGAGAAGGGCTGCAGAAAAGGGGCTACTGCCTGAATGAAAGCAGACAGAGAATGATCCTTTTATAGAACATTAAATATTTTCAGGGTTTAGCTCTCTAAGTCCACTGAGGCCAGAGTTGCCAGTTTAGAAAGATATAAAAGTGATCCTTACAATACTTGGCTTTTGCAGAATCTTCTAATCACAAAACACTATATGCACTTCTACAAAACTCATTTCCAGAGGCTTACACCTTCCCCACCTTGGAATATATTTTATATACCCACAGAAAAAGGACAATGTCTCAATTACCATTAATGTCACCTTGAAACAAACAGCTTCAGCCTTCTCTGTGCTCGCTTTCAAAACAGAAAAGCATACCTTGGGATGGTGGGAGTTTTGTCTGGGATAGAGATACCTTTTGGTAATTTACCCAATTGATCAGAATGGGCCTCAGTCCACAAGCACATTATAGGTGGACACAGAACTAGAATAAATATTCACAGCCATATATATGCAGCTTTGCTCACCAGTAAAATTCTAGCTAGATTTTTACAACTAAAGGCCACGCAGAGCTCAATTCTCCTGCTTACTGCTAGGCAGACCTAGTGCAAAAGCTCTTACCCAGTTTAAATTTTATCTTATGACTGACCTCTTTTGTCAAGGATTAAACACCCAGGGAGTGCAACAGGTGTGCAAAAAAACCCTACAAGTCCAGACAAATCTTCCTTTGTCAAGTAGGGAGGGAAATGAAACAGACTACCTCGATGATCACCAGCCAAATCCAACACTGTTCCTGCTGCTTCATGAGCACCGCCTGCTGGGCCTGGATTTGTCAGTATGTATCCGTTAGCGGAGCTTGAGGAGGAGGTCACAACCCTGACCATTGTAACAGTGGGAGCCTGCTGCACTACATGGATTGCATGACCAGAAGGCTGCTGAGAAGTCACTATTGGCATGTAAGCTACCGGCTTTGCCACTAGGGTGGATGGCCGGGGAGGTACTGCCATGATCACCGGCTGGGCACTGACAGGTGATCCTGAAATGGAAGAGATACGCATATTAGAGCACTCATTTACTCAGACATTTCTAATACATAATGTTGAGCAGTGCAGTATTTGGAAAAGAATTAAAGTTATTCAGACAACATTCAATCTTGTATTACCCAACTTTTGCAATCTAAACATTTTGAGTGTAGTTTTTGCATGCAATGTGTGTACACACACTGCAGGGTTTTAAATGGGTTGCACAGTCATGGGGTTCATACAGACCTAACATCACCACCCAGCAGTTTCACCTTTCCCAGCATACGAGTGAAAAACTCCACCCCTGCTTAGTGCTTTTTAAATTATCAGGTCACATGGAACTCAGGATGCAGACAGCAGCCCCAAAGAGCAAGCGACCTAAGTGGCTGTAGAAGAGAGATGACATACCCAAATCCCCATTCAGACTGACTCCCTCCACTCCCCTATTCCATCGCCATGAAGCTGAGGTTAATAAGAAAGAGACAGTCTAAAGGTATATAGCCAGTGGAGGCTGGGAAAGGGTAAGTATGGAGAGATGAGGCCTTTATTTGAAACACAGAACACCTCCCACAATGAACACACACTCCTGCAAAACAGGGGCTACATACCAGGCGCACTTTGTGAATATCGATACTCTGGAACAGAGGCTAACTTTGATGCAAAATCATGTTCATGTGGAATGGGTGAGCCCTCCCTGGACAGGCACTCTGGAGTCTGTAGGCCACTAGAGTGAGGGGACAGCAGGCCGGGATGAGTAGGAGAGGCAGGGGCACTCCTGAAACACAAACCAGTGCCAACAGAGTAAAAAGAATACATGCTGGACAAGAAAGTAGTAGCAGAGAAGCAAAGGGCATCTCCAAAATCTACTGCCTCAATAGAAGAGCTTCTATTCTTCCACAGCACTAAGAAACCATTCTTGTGCTGTTTCTACCATCCTACTTCCTCCAATAAAGCCAGAAGCATGGCATCTTTGCAGCAATGCCACTCTTAGTAGGGCGAAATCTGAATCTAAATGGGCACACTCAAATGAATATTTTTTTTTTTTAAAACAGGTTTTGGTTGGTTGGCTTTTGTTTTTCCATCCTGTTTTTGACAGTTCTTTGATTAGTACGTGCTATAATTTAAACAAAACCTGAAACGTTTCATATGAGGAGTTTTTCTGATCTTTTGTTAGGTGGGGGATGATTCCAAGGCTCCTCTCCCACTATTTCTGTCCTGAGAGACAGAAAAACAGTGAAACTCCACTAAGTGCTGCCAATGCAGAAAGTACACTGCAGAAAGGTATTTTTTTGCTAATTTTAAGTAACAGGAATCACAGACTATTTGCAATTATAGCAGATACAATGTTGTCATGCAAGTGTGATCTTCAAGTTGTCAGTATGACAAAGGTTGGGGAATTCCCAAGAGTACAAACACCATTTAAGAGAGCCACTGTTCATAAACCCAGGGAACAGCTACAAGCACTGCATTTCCCTTCTGACCAGGGAAAGTAACCAGACTTAAATGAGAACACTTCGACGCTCTGGACAGAGTCATTAGAAAAGTTTAAGAGTACAAAGAACACTGAATCCTCAAGCAATCACCACCATAACACTCCCAAACCCAGCTAGCCAAAGTGACAAAGAGTTTAAGTCACTCCTAGAATCCCCCTTGTCAGTACACTGGACTTGCAGCCTAGCAGAAATATTTTAGCAGAGAGGTTTATGGATTTCTAATTCCTGGGTCTTTTAAGTTATTTCTAACACTATTCTCACTAGGTGTGATGTTTAGCTATAGGATCTCACCGAATATATTAACTAGATATCATTGAATTGTGAGGGATCCTGACTTTATTTTCATTCATTTTAACCCAAAAAAAACAACAAAACAGAAAAACCCACCACACACACACACACCCACACCTCTTCTATAAAACAAAACTTATCTACGGGACTCACATTTTCTTTAACATTCAACAAACAATATCCTTCTCTCACACACCCCCTATTGTGGATGCCACCTTTTTATTATTAATTTTCCCTTATTTTCACCCACTTTTAAACAAAATTTGATCCCTGCAAGAGCAAAAGGGTACACTGCACTAGCTCTGTGCTAAACTTCTCCTCCACACCCATACCATTGGCTGAGGCAGTTTCATTTAGTCCCATAGTGCATCCCTTCAACTCCATTGCTGACAATCACGTCAAATGATGTGATGGTCTCTGAAAGAGACTAGTTTAAATACCACAAGTGATTTCTCCTATGACCTAATCCACATGTGGATCCAGCTCTTCAGAAATGAACAGCAGGGCTTTGCACAGAAAGCCACTTACTCCTGTGAGAACAGTTCTGCATCACTATGAAATGACAGTTACACAGATTTAGAACAAAAACTAAAAAGGGACCCGAACTTACCTGGAGGAGAGGGGCCCAAAGGGGGTTCGAAAACAGGACACCCCCCTCTGTCTCCTTTTTCGGAATGCCTGTTCAACTAGCTTGGCTTCTGAGGCAGGGTCGATTCGCCAAAAGGAGCCCTTTCCGGGCTCCTCCTGGGAGCGTGGAACTTTGATAAAGTAACGGTTCAAGGAGAGGTTGTGCCGAATGGAGTTCTGCAGGAAGGAGAGGAATGAGTTGATTATTATGCAATGTGGAAACACCAAAGACAGACAGACAAACTAGATTTCACAGACCAGAAGAGTAACATCCATCCCCTTCAGAATCTCTGCCACAAACAGCAACAAGCTACCCAGCTACCAAAGACTCACAAGGGGAATGGAAGTGATAAGAAAAAAAAAAATCTGGCTAAATAAGTTACAAATACAGAGTTTCCATTAACTATGGAGGAAGAAAGGTTTGCGAGGCACTGTACTGTTACCTGCCCCTTAGAAACAACCAGTGAGGGCAGTAGCTCTTCCACTGCAAGATATGGAAGTGGGGGCTTTGGAAAAGCATAAACAAAAGAGATGTGTATTGTAAAACATCTAGAACACACTTCAAAAATGGCCTTTTTGTTTTCAAGTGGAAAACTGCCAGGCTCGGCTGCACTGCCTACCAGCAAACTGATCACATGTGCGAACATGAACCACTAGAGGCCACACCACACCACAATGATCATAAAGCAAGCCAGTGAATTTTTTTAGACTGACTAGATATTGGGAGGGACCCATTAGCTGTCTGACACAGACCTAGCACTGTAGGGTGCTGTAGCTATTACCCATCTATATAAACTATCATTTCTAATTCCTCTTCTTTCATTTTTTTGCTTCTCTAGCAGCTTTCAAAGACCAACAGATGTGCTTTACAAACAAACAGAGCCTTACAACGCTGCTGGTAGGGAAGGAAGGGACATATAGAGACCACTTCACCCACCACTGAAATGCAGCAGTCTCTGCAGTACAATGCAGCAGCTGGTTAACAATGTACAGTGACACTGTGGAGCAGGGTAAGGTGGGAAGTGAAGAATTTCATAACCAACTGGTAGGGCAGGGGAAAACTGGGCAGGCAGAAAGTACTTATTCTGATTATACTGTCAAGTGTGACCAGCCATGCTATGGATAGTGGAATCAGCAGCTGCCCGTGACTCTTCAATACATCAGTGTTGTGTGCCTGGAAGTGACAACACCTAGTTCAAAGGTGTGGCACTGGGAAAGGGTGAGTGTGGCTGAAGCCCTGGCTACTGACACATTAAAAGCAACACTCAAGTAGCTGAATATCCAAGTCCGATATAGCATCATCAGCTATGAACAAATTGTACAGAGAAGCCGGTGAGATTTCCCAGTAGTATGCTAAATGCACAGACGTGCGACACAAGGGGTCAGCTTGTGGTTTTCGGACCCTTCGTGCTCCATGATGGTATCTATAGTAGAGTGACCATACTCTGGGAAAGGAAAGCAATAGTCGGAGAGGGCATGAGGGTTACTGTGATTAAAAGCGGGGAGAGAACAGAATTGTAGACAGCCATGCTGAAGTGGTCAAATTGCAAAGGGAGAGGTCTGTAGAGCATCCTTTTCCTAAATAACTGGACATAGCCAAGATTTTTCAGGGGTCAAGGAAGATCTGAAGAGAGATAGGTATGGGGTGATGAGATTGATGAAGTGGCTGCTGGCAACAAGGGCATGGAAGGAAATGAAAATGGTGATGACAGTCATGTCAAAGATGTGTCTAGAGATGCAGGCATGGTGGGTAACAAGAGTCGTAAGGATGGGCCTTAGAAAACCAGAGGCCCCTGAGCCACGTGGAATGTTTCCATAGAATAGCCTTTACAAAACACTGCCCACAAACAAAAAGTTTAAGTGACATTATTAAACTGATTATTCCCTAAATTGTCTGGAGCAGCTTCTCATTACCCCAGTGCCCTGATCTCTCACCAAATGTGTTTCCTTTTAGGATAAGCACTTTAATAGGAATTCAAAATTTGTAGGCATCAAGAACTCACCTGCCAGCCTTTGTCAGCAGTCCTGTAATATGGATAATGCTTGGTGATGTGGGCATAGATCCCACTTAGTGTTAATTGCCTGTCTTGGGCTGAAGATATGGCCTGCACAATTAATTGAGCATAGGAATATGGTGGTTTGGACTCATCCTAAAAGAGACGACACAACAGAGGAAGCTTAATTTCAGGAGTAAGGATTCTTATGCTGGAGTTTACACACAAGCCAGATATTAGATGCCTTCTAGATATAGCTAAACTTTCTACCAAATATTTTCTGTTGGAAAAAAGTTCCAAAGGTTTATTATGTTTTTTAAATTTTCCACCCAGTTCTGCTTCTAGGCACTAGCACCAAGCACGATTTGGTCCTGCTCCACGATCTCCAGAAGAGGGGACTCCTTTCTAGTAAATTTTTTCAAATTCTAGAAAGGTTTATTTCCAGTTCCTCACTTCGCTCCATCAGTGCATCTCCACCAAGAACAGCCACCCTGGCTTCGGGGAGAATTCAGTCTTCATAGCTATCCAGTATTGTGCTCCCTTGATAGATCCCAAACCCTAGCATTACCAAGAGGGAAACTACAGCTTCAACTTGGGTATAAAGTCACTTCATCAAGACTGAATTCCCTCCTTATGACTTAATTTTTGTTTGTTATATTTTTAAAAGCTAATCCTCTCTACACTGCTCTCCTCACCTCTTGTCCCTGAACTGCAGGCCTGCGTAGTCTGCCTGAGTTAAACAGCAAGCTCTTCAAGGCAGGGACCCTGTCTTTTATTCCCCAGTGTATTTTACAAAGTGTCGTGTACATCTGTGGAGCTGTTAAAGAAGAAAAATAAAACTCCTTGATTTTAATACTCTTCCAATAAGCTTCTTAGGGGAACACCTGCATGTCAGGCTTCATGGTCCACCAAAAAAGGCAGATTCCTGTAACTTGACCTTTTAAGTGAATGCAGAAAATAAATTTGAGAAGCTAACCTAGCGGCGATATCCATGAGCCAGTGACCGACACAGAAGGGGATGACCCAGTGACCCTCAGGGGCGTTAAATATCCCAATGGAAATACGTAACACACATGTACAATGGATAAATTATCTTTAGACTTGTTTAACTACAGTATAGTGCCAGGCCTGAAAACTTCTCCAAGCATTGTTGGGCAGATAATGTTTCTCTGAACCTTTGGGCTGTCCCCGCCAGATGCGTCTGCCTGCTGCTCTGATGCTGCTTTCGCTGCGTACTCTGCTGCCAGCTGCAGGTCCGAGGTAATGTTCTGAACAAAGCGATATCCTGAGGATCCAGCACCACGTGGACTGGCCGGGCAGGAGTTGGGAACACTGCAGGGGGTAGAGATGAGACAGAGACATCCATCTCCAGTTATTTATTAACAGCAACAAGTTTACATACAACTCCTACCATCCAAGGATTTCTAGGCGATTGGCAGACAATTAAGAATCCATCTCTCTGAGAAGTAGGTAGGTACTGAACTTCTTTCTCCACATGGGTAAACCCAAAACTTAGAGAGGTTGAATGAATTGCCCAAGATCATGAAATAAGTCAGTTGCAGAAGTCCTGACTTGACTTCCAGAAGTTCTGACTTCCTTTCACCTGCTGCAGTCACTAGACAACACACAATTTCAAAGCATGAAGCAGGATCACTCCTCTGTGAAGCCAGCATGGGACTCCACTGAGAACCAAATATTGTATCAGAGTTTGTCTTTCTGGAGTAAATAAGTTACACAAGTAATTAAAAGCCTTACTCTTCAGTCATAAATCTGGCCAATAACATTCTCTGTCTAAGATATAAATGTTGATCGCTCAACTTCTATACTTAAAAAGGCTACTTATATTTTTTACAGTATCACTGTTAAAACCATAATGACAGATGCATCACTGGGTGCAGCAACACTGGGCTTTAGAGGACTGTTCAACAACACAAAGGTTAATGTCAAGTAGCTAAAACCACAGCAACCTCTACAGGCCACTTATCTCTTTAACATACCAGCATACAAACCGTACTGACAATCAATGAGAGTTGCAGATACAGGCAGAGGGCTCTTCATATCAATGTTTTTGCAGATTGGTTAGGGGAAAGAAAAATAATTAAGAGTTCTAGGACTGCCACAAGATGGCACTTTAGAAACAGTTATGAAATAGGGAAAGCCACACCAAGAGTGGTATAAGGTTACAAATAAATAACGAAGGTGGGTCTAGTCTGCAGCACCACTCAGACACACAAGTACATACGGCAGGATGAGAAATAATTAGCAAAACTAGTCTGGGGGGGTCACACATCCTTGATTTGTGGGAACAAGACTGCTTGGCAGGTGAGATGGCGAGTCTGAAGCATCATTCATGTGTTGTCACTTCTCTCTCCAGGGCTGAACAGCACAGTGAAATGGCCCACAGTCCAATCACAGGATTACCTCCTTCTTTCCCATTAAAGTACAGTCAGGATGAACAATAAGAAAGAGGAGCGGTATTTAAAATATTTACATATGGAGAGACAATAAAAAAAATTCGTCTAACTGCATTAGAGGAGAATGGAAAAAGACACCTAGTCCCCTGTAGTAGGCTTAGGTACTGCTGTCACAAATGATTCTCCTCTCAGCAAAATGGCCACCAACAGCAGTAAGTTTAAGTGCCAATTATAAAGAACAATTTTCAAATGCAGCTATCAATGTAAACGGAAAACTACTGCTTCTCACTCCCGCTTCCTGAAAATGGCCCTGTTGCTAAACTCGACATCAGGCTGATTTATTTTAACAATGGATTACAGAAAGTTTCCTTGGAATAGGAAGACTCACACTGAGACAGACTCAACAGGCTCACAGCATCACAAAGTTTTCGACAGTACAAGCTAACTCAAGGGTGACCTGTTGCATCCACTCTGAATTCTACACTCAATAGGAACATTACCATTCAGAAGCTCAGGCTGAAGCTTTTAAGGAGCAAGGTGTTTTTAGTGAAGGACCCATGGTTATGAAACTCCTGACCCCAGAGACCAGGATGAGTTCTTGTCTCATCTCTGAGTGCAGTTTAAGATGGAACTCTTTGCTCATGCCTTCCCCCAATAAAAAAGGCAACCAAATGCCCCTGAATAGCTTCTTCCTGGTATGATCCACAGAAAGAAGATTTAATTAAGGGAAACAAGAACGCTTATTCCCAAGCAGCAGTAGTGCTTCTTTTAATTGTTGCATGTGGTGATCAGGACTATGAAAATATGCAGACTAGAAAGAGATTAAGGATTAAGAGTTGTGCTGATATTGCTAACCATTTGTGATCACACCATATCAGTATGCCACAAACAAAACTGTTAAAAACCAAGTCAGAGAAGAAGTGGAGAGGCCAGAGTTCCTCCAATAAATCTGTGCACTTTAAAAAGGGTGCATTTTTTGTGCTTTTTCTAAAACGTGGTGTAATTTCAAGGCTTGTACACAGAATGCTCAGGCCATTCAGACAGGTAACAAATTGATTCTTGAAGATAAGCAGAGAAAATGTGGCTCCTGCTCTCCAGGTTTGGGCTTCTGCTGGTTACATTTAAACTCATGAACATCTTTATAAAAGCCATCAAGAAACAAATGTGCAGCTTCCGCACCATTTTGATTCTTAACAGAAATAATTTTTTAAAAAAAACTAGCCATACCTGACCCTTGAATTTTCAGAGAGAATATCTTGTCATCTCAACATTGTACTAAATTGGGCTGCGCTTGCAAACCCACTTCAGAATAAAATGTTATTAACTTTAAGGAAATTAGTCAGTCCCGCGGTGGATGTCACAGGAAATTATCCAGTACTCCAAATGAAATGGGGGTAACCTGCAGTGGCCATGGCGCTTGGAAACTGACTTCCCCCAGCCTGCCTCTACCATGATGGGACCTTCTCCTCCAGACATAAATTTGCCACTTCTCAACAGCTCCTTCAGGCCTGGGAAGGACAGTCACATTCAGCGTTGTGGGTGGCAGAATCAGGAACATGCAACTCAAGCTCAGAGCTGCTCTTTGCAGGGGGCCAGCGGCACTATCAGGTAACGCAAGCTCTCAGCTTACTTTTGGGGAGTTCCCCTAGTGCTGCTGGAGATGAAGGGGCTGAGAAAACACGAAATTTACAACTGAAGGAGGAGGAGGAACTCGTGTTGCAAAGAGGGTGGGAAGGAAAGAGTGGGAGGAGGAGAGAGAAGGTTTTGGGTTGGTCTATGCAACAAAACAAAGAACAAAAAAAAATCTGCAGCAGTTGATCCTGGCTCTGAGACTCTCTGCCACCCCCCATTTTCCCTCCCCCCACGTAGACATACCCAGCATGGACAAGTGTCCTAAGGGTTAAGTCAAAATTAGAGTTCAGTATAGTTTAAAGCAAAACACAATGCAGTGACTTGTCAGTTTCCTCGAGTTCCTGGAATTCTCCTCACTATCCCCCAACAGCAACTGGCCAGGGGAAGCCTGCAATTGCTCACACCCTAAAAAAAACAGCTCCAGAGACAAACAAAGGCTATTTTCCCAAAATACAGCTGTTCCTATTATAAGACTGATGTGCAAAAAAAACAAAAAATCCCAAAAAACCACCAAAGCCATGTGGTCTAGGATAATACTGTGCAGGATATAAATATTTTGTTAAGCAAATACTACAAAAGACACTGAATCTATTTTAACACTACTGTAATTTTTACTGATAAAACTACAGATGAACTTTTACCTTGCATGTCTGTAGCTTGCATATCAATTTCTGAAGTGGTTTGAAATGAAAGCTACAAGATTTATTTCATTGCAGAGGTGTATTCCAAATTTCCTTCAGTATCAATGGCCTAATGTAGAACTGAGCTAGACTAAAGTGTCCCAAGTTCTATTACACCTCTACCCCGATATAATGCAACCCGATATAACACGAATTTGGATATAACGCAGTAAAGCAGTGCTCCAGGGGGGCGAGGCTGCGCACTCCAGTGGATCAAAGCAAGTTCGATATAACGCAGTTTCACCTATAACACAGTAAGATTTTTTGGCTCCCGAGGACAGGGTTATATTGAGGTAGAGGTGTATTTCCCAAAAGTATGGGCAGTTTCTTTAGCGTGTGCACAGTTGTCTAGCCAAGCAATGGCATCTTCAGTGGCATGATGCACGTCTTGTAGGCCACCGCTGAATCTAGTCAGCAGGCATTCATTGACAACATGCGTCATCGTCTGCATTGCACCGCAGCTGCACAAAGGGCTGGCACTAAGGCCCGGCACAAAGGCCCCAGTGATACTGGTTGGCTGCACAGAGACCTTGCCTGCTCCGGAACTTGTTCAACAGGGACCACTGGCGACGAAGCATGTCAAACCTAGGCAGGCAGAGTGTGGGATCGGCAACAAGGGACTGGCTAGGGATTATAACAGATCCATTCCTCTCGCCTTAACATCCTGGCATGATGGATGAGACCATAATGGGCGACGTGACGGCAAACATGCAGCTGACGGTTTAAGAAGGTTATTGTGCAGCGGCAGGCTTGAGTTGGCACATATTTTCTCCGGTAACTTGCAGTGGCAACCTCTCATCTGATATGAGGAGGAGCAATATTGCTCAGAACTGGAAGCCATGGAAGTGGAGTCGGATGCAGGGTACCAGAGATGATGTGCATGTAACTACATATCCACCAGTTTGGTGTGTGACAATCAACTCCAAACTGGTGTGGAGTATTCCACCACCGAATACAAGGTCGCAAGAGCTAACGTCCACAAAGTTGGAGCACGAGCACCCCATGAAGAACCTGCCAGTTTGCTAAGAAGATTGTTGGACGTCTTAACTTAAGCAGCTGTCTTCGTCAGGTGGGCATGGTAACTCAGTGTGCGGTCTAAGTTCACACCTAGATAGACCGGTTCTACTTCATGCTTCACCTGCTGACCATTCAGATAAACATTCAGTTCTCGGGTTATGCAGGCGTGATGAAGATGGAACAAACTGGAGACTGTTTTTATGACACTTGGCTGGAGGCGCCAAGTCTTATAGTAGTCAGCTAACTTTATCATGTCCTGGTTTAAGGTGGCATTAAACTCGTGAAATGTCTGGGCCTGGGTACCGCAACAGATGTCTGCGTGAATGAATTTTCATGACTCGGTTGTTGGCAGGTCATTGATGTAAAGGTTCAACAGGGTTGGAGAAAGCACAGAGCCCTGGGGTAACCATTGCTCTGTCGTCTCCAAGCACTTGTCTTCTCCCCCATATGGACTCTGAACTGCCTATTGCGGAGGAACAGTTCAGCGACACCTGTGACCCAAGGTATGGGCAGTGAGAGAACATAAAGCCATGCTGGTGCTTAATGCCATTCCTTTCTATGAAGATAGCTTCTGAAGCTTGAGCCCTACAAATATTTGTTTGAGTCAGGTATTCAATGGATAAAGCACTTGTTTGTCTTCCCTGGGAGCAGAGCAAAATATCATCTTGGGCTCCTAAATGATTGTTTGCTAGACCTGGCACCTGCACTGCCAAAGGAAAGGAAAAAAACTGGTTGAAATAAGGTGAACCGAACACGAACATATACATATATATATTCATGTGTGCAGGAACCTGACAGACATTTCAGAGAATGAATCCACAAAGCACATACAGCAAGGACAGCAATGGAGCCATCTTCCCCCATGCTAAGCTGGCAATCTGCCTTACTCCTGTCTCTTTCTAAAAGTATGTCTACACTTAAAACACAACAGCAGCACAGCTGCACTACCTATATCAATAGGAGGGGCTCTCCCATCTGTGTAGGTGCTCCACTTCCCCGAGAGACAGTAGCTAGGTAGACAGAAGAATTCTTCCGGCAACCTAACGCTGTCTATACCAGGGGTTAGGTCGGTATAGCAACGTCTCAGGTGTGTGGACTTTTCATACGCCGAGAGATGTAGCTATACCAATGTAAGTTCCTACTGTAGGCCAGCCCTAAGACATAGACACTGCAGCTGGACTGTGACCTGCAACTTGTGTAGACATAGCCACACTAGCTTTAATTTAGCTAGCTTTTGAAAAAGCAGCAGTGAGGAGAAGATGAAGTTGGCTGCACAAGTGGGTATGTATAGGGAGGAGGTGGAGGTAGGCTGCCGAAGCCTGCACTGCCACATCCTCACAACCATTTTTCATAAGCTAGCTAGACTAAAGTTAGTGTGGCTATGTCTGCACAAGCTGCAAGTCAGAGCCCAGTTGCAGAGTAGACATAGCCTAAGAGACAGCAGTTCATGTCCATTCAGTATAAATGGAGAATTCTCATTTATGGCCAACTGCCAAGTTTTCCCCTTCTCCCCAAAACAGATACGGCAGCTTGTTTTCTTTGGATATGCAACTTCATTTTCTGCAATTAAAAGTCACAGACGCTACAATGTTCCATTCTGTGAGCCTCCATGAGAGCACCAAACGACGTAGGAGCCTTTTCACAAGCGAAAAGCAAGCACTGGGTCAAAGTACAATGCTTTGGCTTGCAAAATAACTGAGAACCAACAGTTTCCATGCTACACCAGTCAGATATAAGGGGCAAGGAATCCTCCGTCAGCTTCTCCCTCCCCAGCCTAAACCCGAAAACGTAACTCAAAAAAATGCAGGTCCTTGCATGCTGCAAGCTTCAGAAATGTAATCATAAATGGTGAGGCTGCCAAACCAAACTGGATTTTGAAGTGAGGGACATGTCTCAGAACAGGTCAGCCTGGTTAAATATCGAAGAAAAACAAATCAAAACAAGCCACAACCAGGGAAAGTTAAAACTACCCACAAAGACTCAATCTCTTAGTACGTCCGCAGCTCCAGGGGCTCCCCTTCTAAAAAGAAGTGACATCACTCTACCCCTGGAATCAATGAAGTCTTTATTCCAGTGCTGATCAGGAGAGAGAGAAGGAAGAGGAAGTGCTTGTGTTGCTAGTGACACCTCTGCTGCTTCTCCGCTAGCACATGGCCTCCATCTGAAATAAACCTTGCACAGGAATTCCCAAGCCTGGTGAACCTTGCCCATATGTGCACGCATGTCTGGTTATTTGGCTTGCAGCTTGAACACCTGCTATTTTCAATCATCCCTCCCCCAATTCTGGGGAATCACCAAGTCACCATGCTGAATATTCTGTTCCCATAGAGTACTGAATGACTGAGACAACACAGGAAGTCCACAAAATACCCATCTCAGAGTACTTCACTGACTGCAAACTGTTAATAGTGTTGGAGCAATGGAAAACTCACAGGAGATCCTGGAATATATGGTTATGGGGTATATGAATAGGTATAATGACTAGAACAGGATGAATAACTGGACAGTTGAACTTGATGTTACCTTAGCTTTCCCCACCACACACTTACTGGAATAAAACATCAATCTGGATTAAATCCCAAGTGACCTGAAATAGATCAACTGTAGGGCTGATCTATATTCTGTCCAAGGCAACCAGGCTCTCACTAAGCTTGAGTTGGAAGCAAGGTGCATCAAGCACTTTACACACATGTAATACAACATTGCACATGATACTACTTGCATTCCTACAGCACTTCACATGTTTGAAGAACCAAACACAATTTAATCTACAAAACACTTTTAGGAAGTCGCCATTACCCACATTTCATACATGGGAAAAAAAAATGGAGGCAGAGAGTTTAAATGATTTGTCCAAGGCCACAAAGCAAGTAAGTGGCTGGGCCAAGATTAGAATTTAGTTCCTGAGTTCTACCCTCATCCTCATTCCATTATTAGAGCACACTGTCTCCCAACACCACAGATCATTAGCACTGCATTGTGAAAATATAAAAATTAGACCAGAATAAAAGCACCTGTACTGCCTATAATGCTTTAGTATTTGCATAGAACACTTCATAATATGCAAGTCTCTGAAGATCTAGCAATTCAATTCATTCAAGTTCCCCACTTTACTAGCCACAGCTAATATTATTAAAAATGAATACGTTTTTAAAATCCTACCTTTCATTATTTATGCCGGGGTGGCCAAACGTACTGACCCTCTGAGCCGCATACAACAACCTTCAGAAGTTGGGAAGGGGCTCAGGACTGGGGCAGAGGGTTCAAGTGGCTCTGGGGTGGGGCTGGGAATGAGGGGCTGAGTGTGCAAGCTGCCCCAGGGCTAAGACGGCGGGGGGGGAGGAGAAGAGAGAGAAAGGGAGAGGACTCCCCACAGCAGCACCTGGGCTGGGGGAGGGGGAGGAAGAGGCACTTTTCCCCAACGTGGCAGCTCTGGGGCCGGGGCCACAGGATAGGTGCCTCTTCCCCGTCCACGGCAGGTCCGGGGGAGGGGTGCCTGTGCCCTGTCTGCGGCAGGTTCAGGTCTGGGCTGGGGGAGGGGCACCTCTGTCCACTGGAGCACGTCCAGGGCTGGGGGAGAGGCATCTCTTCCCGCCACAGCCCTGAGCACCTGCATAGTACTTAATAGGCTGCTGTGTGGGCGCACAGCTTAGAGGCAATGGGGGGGGGAAGGCGGAGGAGAGCGCCAGGAGCTGCACTTTAACTGTAAAAGAGCCACATGCAGCTCATGAGCTGCTGTTTGGCCACCCCTGACTTATGCCAGGAACTCACTCAATTTGGACAACGAGAAAAGACTAGTCAGTTTTCCTTCCTGCTGACAGTCATCTTACAGTTACATTTTTGGGTCCTCAGGCAATAACACAGCACATCCTTGTCTACACACAAACTTACAATACCATATAGACAGTCATATTCTGGTATGAAAAGAGTGGCTGTTTTTGGTTTAGCTTAAGTCAATTTGGACCAGGTTTAAGTTAAATTGAAGTAAGCCGCTCTTCTATCAAAGTAAGTGTCCATACAGGGTTTTTCAGTGGTTTAACAAATACTGGTTTAAAAATCACAGCTTAGGTTATATCAATGTAGACAAGACCTAATTCTCAAACTATGGTCCACAGAGAACTTAAAAAGGCTGCTCTGCAGAGCTGAAACAGTGGTGAGAGACTTCTAAACCCACAGGCTAGGATATTTGCTGCTCATTATAGCCCAATCACCTAGGGTCTCCAGAGTCTTTTCAACCAAGTGAACTGAAAAATTCATGCCACTCTTCATCCAGCAGTAGTGCTTCAAATTCTTCATTTCAGGTGATTTGGGGTGTAAAGTTGCAACTGTGACAAAGTTTGTAACCAAGAGTAACAGCCATAAGGAGGAAGACTTGCAATTAGAAGGTCAAGTGTCCATGATAAAGTCTGTTTTTAAGAAAGTGGACAACATAATAAGAGAGTTTGAAAAATTGCAAGACAATACTTAGAACTAAATAAAAAAACATGACCATTTACACTGATTAGATTTTGTATACACTTTTTTAACAGTGTCCCTTTCAGAAACTGAAGTACATGAGTATAGGACAGGATGCCAGAGCCTACTGTTACTCCTGCATTGATTCACTTTTGACTCTGAAGTACTAACAGAACTGCCCCCATTTTCAGAAATGCTGACAAAATTCCAAGTTTCAAAAAACAGGAGTTAAATTACTATGGGGTTATTAGTAACAAAGCCAGATTAAAATAAAAGATTTAAACGTTTTTAAATTGCATCTCAAAGTGATGGCAAGTAGGTGCATTGGAAATAACTCCACACCAAACCTCATCTCTAAGGCTAATTTACACTACAAAGGCAATCCAGTTACATGCCCCTGAAAATGTGTTCACGGTGAATGAGAGTAATCTATGGCATAACTAGGTTTTCTAATTCAGTCGGATTTTGCAGTACACTCAAGGAATTCAAGGGTTACAATAAGGTGTGTAATATTAAAAGAGGATATCTGTAATGGAGCACCAGAGCTTGAAAGCACTGCATCAAAGGTAGTCCCATAATTCCTGAGATTTATTGTGACAGTTAGGTGTATTTCACAGACTGAATTTAGCCTAACATCACATGGCCTCATCCACAGAGAAGTTATTCAGTGCCCTGAATCAACAGAAAAGGATTTTTTCTGCCTGATTCTGAGTGCCATGTTCTTATGATCAGGCTGTTTTATCAGCTTCCTATTGACTGAGACCTATCTGGGTTTCTTTTCCATCGTGGCACCAGCAAGGCAGAACACAGCAGTGATTTTTAAAGGAATTCTGAACTGAAACAGGAGGAAATAGCACCAGGGTTTGTCTCTCAGACTCTCACAGAGTCTGCTGCCAGCCAATACATTTTTCCTTGAAGCCATACAACTTCAAAACAGGATTCAATCATATTTACAGATGGTAGCTCTTGGAGACAAAGTACCCCTGACTAAGCAAAGAGTGGACTCATTTCCTCCTAGAAACAAGAAGGAGGTCTCACACTGCAGAACTGCTGAGGTTGGCAGATTTGATTTTGTTTAAATAAAGCTCATTCCCTCTCTAAGTGGTGCACATCTCGGAGAGAAAATAAATGGGCTGGAAAAAAAACAGAGGCCTGCAGTGGAGAACCTGCAGAGAAGCAAGCTAAAACGTAAACAGAAAGGCAGAAAGATAGAGAGATGGGGTCGGGAGGGCAGGGCGGGGACTGTTTTGAGCAGCGCCTGTGTGTTTGTTCTTGCAGGTACAGTACCACAAACCAACATAGAAAGTGTGGGAAGGACGGAGGGGGAGGAGCAGGGGCCACTTTCCAAAAAGGAAACAAACCCGAACTAGGATTTACAAACTACAACAATTTTCCATCGCCCAATCAGGAAAGGGCAAGCCAAACGCACACCAAATTTGGAAAGTTAGTACTGGAAAGGGAGGAGAGAGGGAGGGGAACTGAGCTAATGAAAACCTCCTCCCAACACACAGAGGGAATAAACAGGGGAGGGGTCAAGCTTTGAGCTCTCTCCAGGCCTCAAGAACATATTCTTCGAAAGGGGACAAAGGCAGTTGCTGCAGCTAAAAACTCAGCACAGGGACACGGAGGCCTGAGAGAAGGCCGTACAGAGATTTGCATTCTGGAGATCCAGTTTTATCTGCTCAGCGAAGAACATTCACTCTCTCAAGGAAAAAAAATGCAGATCTCATTCACTTCCTGAAACATGAAAGACAGGATATGAGGGTGGAGAGAAGGAGGGGGTGAGGAGCAGAACAGGGATGTTTACAAACATGTCAGCTCCTCCCCATCAAGAGGAACACAAAACCAAAGGCATTTGGGCAGGCAAAACCTCAGAAGTCTTTTGAGGTTTTTGAAGACTCTGCTGTATTTGCTTCTGCTAAGGCAAACGGATGCAAACATCAATCATCTTTGGTGAATCATCTCTGCTGGAGCAGAGCAAAATTCAACACTACTATTTCCACTCTCTCCCTATACCAAAAAAAAAAAAAAAAAAATCTAGTGGAGTCATGTATCAGTTGCAGACATATACCAGAGTCAAAAGTGCACCCTCTGTGAGGAACATAAGCCACACTGTGCTGCCTGACACAAAATGACAATGGAAATGGACAACGAAACTACCCTCCTCCAGCTCCCTGCTGCAACTAGCTTCATTTAAAAGAGGCTGAATATAAACTAAAAATGCAGCCTGAACAGAGGACTCAAAACCACACCCACCACCAGCCCCCTCCTTCTTGAGTATTTACACTACAGAGCAGCGCAACTTAGCAAAGAGGAAAAGCTTACCCAACAAGCAATGTGCTTCCAATCCCAGGCAAAGCCAAACACTGCCTTCATTACGTCCAAGTCATTCAAGTTTTAATATACTAACTGCATTAGCACTAACAAGTCAGAGATCCATTGTGCATTACCACATTTTACAAATTGGTGAATAAGAAAAAACAAACCAAGGCTATTACACCAAGCATACTTTGGTTGTTTTGACAACTATAATATCTCCTACTGTAACAGTAAATGTATTGTACTGTACTTTGTGCAAGTAAAGACGCTTAGCATTAGGAGATCTCACTTTGGCTATTCACTATCAACTCTTGGCTGAGAAGCAAGAAAATAATTATTTGATTTTCTGATTAGCAAAGCTTCTGAACCTTTATTAATAATCTACATCACAGAAAATACACATTTATTAACTCTCAGATCTCCGAAGTTTATCAGTGGACCAAGTGTATGACAATATTGTTCCCTCTCCTTACTGACCAGCTACCTTTACCCTTGCCTCAGGGAACACGTTGGCTCCAATTCAAAAAAAAAAAAAAAAAGAAACAAGGAAATGAAAATAAAATTTATAACAAATAATGCAACATAGCAGACAAACAAACACATTTATGCACATCTAGGGAGCACTTAATGGAACAGATCATCCCTAGACCATCAAAGAGGTCTCACTCTATGCCCTTTTCTCATTCTTTAATTTTAGTTCTACGCATTTATTATACAAATGATTTGAGATCTTAAATCTCTATCCCTCACCCCCAGGACTTTTCAATTCATCTTTAAGTAGCTTCCATGATCTGGAACAGGGGTCAGTAACCTATGGCACGCGTGCCAAAGACAGAACGTGAGCCAATTTTTAATGGCATGCTGCTGCCTGCCAGAGTCCTGGCAAGCAGCATGCCATCAAAAATCCTGCCCAGCCTGGCCCGGTCCGCTCCCCTCCATCCTCCGCTCCCCCAGCCCCACCACATTCCCACCCCAACCCTGAGCACCATTTCATGTATTAAGTGTACTGGGTAACCAATGCTACATTGGTGCTTGGAGGATGTGGACGGAATCTCCAGTGACAACAAGGAGGGAAGCCCAGAACCTTCTCTGCACTCTGTATTGCTGGCACCTTACCTGATAGTGCCAGTGGGGGAGGGCAGGGGGCTGACCAAGCTCCGGAGATCCGGCTCCGGAATGTGTATCTTCAGAGGTGATATCTGAGGATAAAGCGGCCGAAGGGGAGGTGATGAAGCTTCCTCCTTCACTTCCTCTTTATGGTATAAAGATGTGAATTGGATCTTTATGACTGTGCTAGGGAATCGGAAAGTACACCTGCAAAAGGAAAAGAGAGAGAAAGGATCAATGTACTGAGCATAAACCAAATGGATGGAACATGCAAGTCCATGCAGAGAGGTACTCAATCTGTTTCAGAGTAGCAGCCCTGTTAGTCTGTATCCACAGAAAGAACAGGCGTACTTGTGGCACCTTAGAGACTAACAAATTTATTTGGGCATAAGCTTCCATGGGCTACAGCCCACTTCATCGAATGCATGCAGTGGAAAATACACTAGGAAGATATATAGATACACAGAGAACATGAAACAATGGGTGTTACCATACACGCTCTAACAAGAGTGATCAGTGTGTAGCACTAATGAATTAATACGGTAAGAGTTTAGACCTCTCTACAGCACTTTTCCTCCCAGAATCCTAAACCACACTGAAGCCTACAGCACCCCTGTGAGGATAAGTATTATTATGCCCATTTTATACATAAAATTAACTGAGGTTTTGAAAAGTTAAGTGACTTTGCCTTAGGCCAAGCAGTGAATCAAAAACATAAGAACGGCCATACTGGGTCAGACCAAAGGTCCACCTAGCCCAGTATCCTGTCTTCTGACAGTGGCTAATGCCAGGTGCCCCAGAGAGAATGAACAGAGCAGGTAATCATCAAGTGATCCATCTTCTGTCACCCATTACCAGCTTCTGGTAAACAGAGGCTAGGGACACCATCCCTGCCCATGCTGGCTAATAGCCATTGATGGACCTATCCTCCATAACATTATCTAGTTCTTTTTTGAACCCTGTTATAGCCTTGGCCTTCCCAACATCCTCTGGCAAAGAGTTCCACAGGTTGAATATACATTGTGTGAAGAAATGTTTCCTTTTTCACACACGCATACACACACACACACACACACAAAACTGTTGCCTACTAATTTCATTTGGTGGCCCCTAGTTCTTGTTATTTACTACTTCCTGTAATATGTTTCCTTATTTACTTTGTTGGGTGTAGTTTCTTACAATCACAATTTTCATCAGGTTACCAAAAGGGATGTAAAACATTTACCGGTTAACCAGTAAGCACGAGTCTTACTGGTTAACCTGCCTTAACTGTTAACCCCCTGGCCAGCCCTGCACCGCCCAGCCCCATGCTGTTCGGCCCCACCTGGATTGGCCCCAGCCGTGCTGACAGGATTGGCCCAGCCATTTAATCAGTTAACTGTTTAAACAAAATATTTTTTGATTGTTTAAACTGTTAACTTTTTAAATGGTATTTACACTCCTAGTTACCAAAACTACCTAATCACAATCAATACGAAGTAGAAGAACCGTGAGGACCAAAGACTGAGCAATAAGCACTTAAAGCCTTTATGGTGTAACCTGGACAACTGGTACATGCAACGTGAAAATTACAGTCAGTAACATCTCTCTGTTCATACCACAGCACATTAGGCAAAATTTATCCAATAAACCACTTAAGGCGGTGTTAATGGGTTATCATTGATCAAACTGGTTTCTGATCAGCAACAGAAGAGCCTATTTAGTGACAGATACTAAGCCATACAGTCCAAAGGGATGTGACTAACGCAGCCAGAACAGCACTCAGTAAACCACCAAGGCCTTGGTAGCAGTCTTTCATTTTATCTAGTACAAATTTTTGTCACAAACCTCAATACAGCCCTAGAGAAGCACTGGGAAATTCAGTGGGAAGTAAACTTTCCAGCATTTTCCATTTTAAATGGAACTTTTTAATTTAGTGTTTTCAAGACATATCAGGCTGTAAAAGTTAGTGCTGCACATGCCACCTTACCACACTTCTAAATTAGGCAATAATATATAATCAATATGAGCAGTCCATGGATCACTGCATGACCATTTTTGCTTGTACCAGCGTCAGGGAGGCAAGAGAGAAAGACAGGGTAAGGGCTTCAGAGTGGAAAAAGTTGGCAGAATATAATTATGCGGACGTCTTGTCTACAGTGAGAAAATGAAGGAATTTACATCATTTCTCTAACACCAGTTTGGTGCAGCTTCACATGTGCTAGCAATGCCAGAACACCAGAGTAGATTGGGCACCAGCATTGTAACTTTGGTGTTATTAAACCCTGCAGAATTAGAGGATATGGTGATAAGAACACCTGTGAGTGACTTACACTAGTGTTTTAGTGTTGCTAGTGCTGATGGCAGGAGAACAATTTGCTACTAGACCCAACATGGAAGAAATATTTCAGTTTCTCACTGACGACACAGCTCACTTCTCCCCAGGGTGCTTCTAAGGAATCAGCAATGAGTAAGTAGTGCAGAGCTAGCTTTCAGGGCTGTGAAGCCCCTGCTCCTCCTCATTTCATCACCCAAGTGAGTTTGCTCAGTATTCAGGAGCTTGGAAGCACAATGGCTCTGCTGAATACGGCAGGAGCTTGTGTTGTACTGAATTCACTGCAGAGGCCCTGCCACCTGCACTCAGCAATGCATTAAAGAGAAAAAATCAGCACCTGCAATACAACCCAGCCATGTTTATTGAAACTTTCAAGACATGCTCCCCTGCAGTTTTGCTGAGAGAGAGCCACTTGACACAACAGACTATTAGTCCCAGACACCTTGCAGGGGTGTAACAGACAAAGCCCAGCATGACCAACCCACAACAGGCTTTTGAGAGAACACTCAGGGTTAAGCTTTTGTACGCACCATGGGTTTCCTCACAGAAAGCAAAATATCAAACTGCAATGAGCATCACAGACTAAGGTTTTAAACTAGTAAATGCAATGTTTAGACATTTTTTAAACTCCTTAATGAGGACAGACCACCCTTCATTTCAGTGTTACGGAATTCTCTGTTATAATACCAGATGCCCAATCTGTCTCCTCATTTGTGTCAAGACTGAAGAAATACATGGTTTCCCAAGCTTTTAGTGGCTCCAAGCTGCTGCTTCTCATAATAGGTTTAATTGCACAAGGCCCAATGGCATTATTGTGCAGGACAGGTATATATGAACAGCAATGGTATATGCTAGACCTTCTACTTAGCCTCATCCCAGCGGGCATCTGGGAGCCAGCATGACTTAATCCACTTCATTGTTTCACCTCATTTCTGCAGGAATGGCCCTCAGCCCACCCACTTCTCCACTATTCAACACTGCTACTCTATCAGTAGCGTGTGTATTTTAGCCACTCTTAACTCCTTGAGAGGGACCCCATGCCCTTCTCGTTTCCTTTTTACCGTACTCCTTTGGTTTGCCTTATATTTTTTAGGTTTTCTAGATAACTCTGCTTCGATTGCTGTTGTATTTTAATGCTGCAGCTCCCTGTCACAAATAAATATGAGTTATAGAGTATGAATTATCCCACTATAAAGGTATTTTTAGATGAAGACCATTTAACATTGCTTTGGCTTGCTAGCCCTACCTGCGGCAATCTGATTCAGTCACATGTCTTAGCCACACCTTCAAAGCGGAAGGGAGGGGTAGAAACAGGAGCGCTCGGCCTATAGCATGAGCTAAAGATCAATCCATTTGCTGCGGTGATGATTTCATGTTAACTGCAGGCTTCCCTCTCCACTGGAGCAGGACCCTGAGAACTACAACCAGTTTCGGCATAGTCTCCCTAGCTAGCACAGAGATGGATATTTTGTCAGAAAACTGTGTTACAAAAATCAGATAAGGTAGGTTTGCTTAATGCACTTAGCTTATCAAGGCTTTGTCTACACTGACTTTTCTTATACCTTTCCACAGCTGTATCTCCATCAGTAGTAGAAATGGCAGGAACGTGCTAGCCAAGATATGGTAACTAAATTGTGTCAAGCCCTATCATCTAAATCCGATTAAAAAGCTGGTAGCTAGTTTATGCTACGGAATACCATTACAGCTGCATCTTGCTACACATCTAAACATGGTTAAAAAAGATTTTCTAACGTAGCCAGGGCCTAAGGAATCAATGCCACCAGGAAGCATGCACTCCAGATTCCCATCAACCTCCACTGAGTTTGAGGTGAGTATCCTATAGTAGGATCAGGCCCCGAAGGAGAGCATTGTGCCTAGAATTGCTGTTAAGATTTGGTTCTGTTTGAGGCTGCTAACATTGGCTAGTCTACCTGTATTACTGATTATTCACACTGTTGAGCTAGTGCTTCACAACAGTATACAAACATTCACTAATTATTATGGACATGTGCTGGTGACAAACCAAGTGGAGAGCAAGCCTGTCAGAAACATATGGGGTCTCCTTAAGTTTTCACTAGCAAAAGCTCTGCATTTCCAATTATGCTGCGACTGAATGCAGCCTTTCCCCTCACATACACTAAACTTTTCCAACTCTCTCTTAGTTACTTTTCTTCCCCACCCCTGACACCAAAAAAGTCCACCCTAAATCTACATTGAATTTTAGGATATGAGGTGGATTTATTTGAGAAGAAGGCAGAGAATGAGATGGGATATGTATACCAATGTGGGATTTGCAAGTGCCTGGGTTTATGCTTTTTCAAAGGAAGCGATAGCAGGGCAGAACACTCAGCACTAAATCAGGACTAAAAAGCAACAAAGAGTCCTGTGGCACCTTACAGACTAACAGAAGTTTTGGAGCATAAGCTTTCATGGGTAAATGCGTCTGACGAAGTGGGTATTCACCCACGAAAGCCACCCACAAAAAAGCTTATGCTTCAATACTTCTGTTAGTTTGTAAGATGCCACAGGACTCTTTGTTGCTTTTTACAGATCCAGACTAACACAGCGACCCCTCTCATAAATCAGGACTGTATGTTTATTTCTAAAATAAATAAATAAATAAAAATCTGTTAAAAAGCTTCAAATAAGTTACAGTATTTGATTCATACTGCACGTCTCTTCAAGGACTCCTACCAGTCAATATTCTCTAATGTTTCCATCAAAAGAGAGACCACTTTGTGAAAGCACAGATTAGACACAACGTAACGTAGCCTCCTTCAGATGCCTTTGGAATTCCCAGTTAATATGATTGCACACCACATATGTGCTCTATAAAGCACTTGTTACAGGCAGTAATTATGTCCCGTAATAACTGGCCATATAACTATCTGCCAGTTAGCGGCAGACTGTTACAACACACCATAATTTACACCTTAATTTCCTGTAGGAGAGAGGTTCGTAGGCCTTGCAATGACCGACAGTTGGTTTTTAGTTTTGTTTTTTTAAACAGCTAGGTCTCTCCATCTAACTGCACCTCCAGAAAACACATAAAAGCAAGTTGAAGGAAACCGACTGTTCACTGCCTGCATAAATTCCAGAGTGGTTGCTATGCCCCTGCTCTACAAGGCAACAGATAGGCTACAATGGTTGCATCAAGGAGATGGCTCCTGCCTCTGATTACAGGGTGCTGCTGGTATCACCACATAGAAAAAAGACAAGGCTTTTCAAAAAGGTCCTAGTCATCATCCTCACCCTGGACAACACAGCATATATCAAGGCAACGTTCATGTGGTGAACCAACGATAGCGACCACAAGCATTTCATCTATGTAAGATCTGCAAATAAAATGGTAGAAAACACTAGACTTTACATAAAACACTCTCCGCCCCCCCCCCCCAAAAGCAGACTGTAGGAGAAATTGTTTGAAAGTAAAGAAATCACAATGAAAAGGTCTTTACCACTACATGATTCTATACTGAACTGAGAGACATTAGACACAACACTTACTTAGGCTAGAAAGAGGATACTACAGCTTTGTGTGGCATTCAAGACACAACGGCTCCTGTTAAGCTCTGATGCATAATGGAAAAAGGAAAGATACATAAGAGATTAAGAGAGCCAGGAAATAATGTTTGAAAGTAAAGATTAATAGAACCATTAATAATTCAAGTTAAACCACCACAGAAAAGCAAGATGACACAATGAAGACACACTGACTGTGAAGGACTCTAAATTTAAAGTGTTACAGTTTGTCAGACAGGAGGCACTGTAGGAAAAATACAAAAAACAGGAACAAACATTTAAATAAACTGTAGGTAGATCTAGTATACATTACTCATTACCAGCATGTTGGTGTCACCTGTGCTTATCCTCCTTATCTTGTCATAGCACCTGATCCCATAGTACTCAGAAGGTTCAGAAACAAAAGAGTTTGCACACTAACAGCACCTGCATTTCAGAGTGGCACTATGATGGGGTTGGGGACGAAGTGTATTTTATGCAATGCTTCATTATGAATATACTTTGGGGAATGGGACCACACACACACATAATGGCATTTTTAGGGTTCACTTAAAAAACACACTGCCAGAGTGCCAATCATAGCCACAACTGTGATGGTAACAGAGCCCCTGTCGTAACTAGTTGCAAGGGTTTCATTACAAACCTTCTTAGAGTCATTCAAAAAACAACCTTAACTCTACCTCCATAACTGTGCCTAACCTCAGCCCAAGGACCACAATCTTTTTACCCCTATCAATCTACATAATCAGATTCCAAGAATGTTTCTGTATTTTAATCTATAGCCTAAAATATCTGTTGAGTCGTGAAGTGATGGAAGCAACTCTTTGTTAAGAGCTCTTTATTCAGAATATCACCAGGTTGAATCATCACTGGGTTTTGCTGTCTCTTACCATCCAGTTTTTAAATTTTGGGACTTTGACTTTACAAGTTGCGCCCATAGAACAACATGAGCTTTCAGCTACTATTTAGAACGTCAACTCCCAGCATAGGGACGTTGTTTTATTTCTATATCTATAGGCTCGTCTTTACTACTGGGAGATCCATACTGCTGCAATTGATGCAGCAGGGGTTGATTTAGCGGGTCTAGTGAAGACCCGCTAAATTGACAGCGGAGTGCTCTCCAGTTGACCCCAGTACTCCACCTACCTGAGAAGAGTAAGGTAAGTCGACTCGAGAGCGTCTCCCGTCGACGCAGCACAATGAAGACACCAGGGTAAGTCGACCTAAGCTACGTCAACTCCAGCTATGTTATGCATGTCGCTGGAGTAGCGTAACTTAGGTCAACTTACCCCGGTAGTGAAGACAAGCCCCTAAGGTACCAAGTACATTTATGGAACTATAACAAAATAAAGATCTTGTCTTCACTATACTTTTTATTTGTCAAGTTCATTATTCCAAGTTACCTCAAGATACCTGACACTTTTACAGGTTAGTGTGGACAGTCCCTGCATATTTACTCCAAGCCACCAACGATTTTCCTTTATTCATCCCTAGGATAAAAACCAACATTTGTAGCCTGGAACAACCATGTGGGGAGTGCCCCTAGCAGCCTTTACAAAGGTGTTAAACACTACAAGATAACTGGTAATCTAATAACTTTAGATAATCATCTAGTGAATAGCAGGAAAATTTAGTCAGCCCATCTATGAAAATCAATTTTCCCACAAATTAGGAGATAACAATCCATTCCCTGTTCCCACAGTGTAAAAGAGCAATCTAAAAGGAGATGTCTCAATGAAGGAAGAACTACTGGTAAAATTTAGGCATCAGTATGCCCAGAGTCAACCTAAGACTATCTAGAAACTTCAATGATCTGCCTCACTTTGACCCAAGTACAAACCTATCCCTTGAAGTGCGGCCTTCAAATTGATGAGGGGACCATTTTTGACAAGAGAACTAATATTTCAGATTAACGTTATTTGCTGAAACTAGACTGTAACAATCTTTTGATCATTAGAAAAGAGGTGAACTGTGCATGCTCAGTACCTCATTTGATAATTGATATCTGTTGATTTACAACAATCTTATTCTGCATATGTAAAATAATTTGTCCTTTTTATGACTAGAGTACATCCAAGCTTCAGCTTTTAAAACCCAATGTAGTTTGTGCTATTTGAATCCAAAAAGGGTCAAACTTTTTGCATTACAGTAATCCTCACAGCCAAACCAAATTTTGTCTAACCTGGCAAAAATAAACTTGCGCTTAGCCCGAGTCTAAGCATGGACAGCTGTCTTAAACCAGGAGGGGTGCAGTGAAGCCCCTTCAACTTTAAATAAAGCCTCTTTAGCTAGACACTATAATGAATGTTAGTAGATAATTATACTGCAAACACATAGCAGGATAGCTCTTCAGAGGCTTGCTGCAAGTAATATATGGGAAAGTAGTGTTCAAACACCTGGTTTTATACTTTGATTTTACATCAATATCTCCCCACTCCTTTTGGGTTTTTTCTTCAACAGAAATTTTTCTTAAAACCCATTTTGTTCCCAAGACTCATTTCATCTGCAATACCTCTGAGAAACTAAGTCATTTACTTAACTAATTAATTTATTTATCTCTTGAGTGAAAAGCTCATTTGTATATATAGACAGGGGGTCAAATGTTGGGAAGGAGAAGTATAAAGACAAGGGACCATTGTGTGTATTTAGCTACAGATAAACCCAATGTAATAAATAAGGCATGTGCCTATCAACACCATGATCAATTTACCTGTTTGCTGAATCTTTTTCCCTGTGTGTCTTTTTATATTGGATGTTACTTCAGGGCAGGGACAGGGTCATCCTCTGGATATGGAAAGTACTTAACAAAATTGTGGAAGCAGCCAAAATGCAGTAACACCCAGAGGCAAAGGTCCAAGACTTTTACTACTACTTCCTCTCACTCACCTTCCCTAAATCTTCATGTCCAGATTTAAACAGAAACCCTAACTATTCGTCTGAGAGCATAACGAACTAAACACTCATTCCAGGGGTAAGTCAGTGACAGATAGGAAATGGAATCATAACTTCTGTAGTGTCACCCTCTGTGATTCAGAAGAGGGAGCAAAAGAAATTGCTTCTCCACCATCCCTGGCTCCCAGCTCCAGGCCCTCCAGTTTACTGGAGATTTGGATAATACAATGTTGTCGTAAATGGATCCAGATTGGCATCGTTTGAAAGCCCTTTCTCCCGTGGACACAAATGCTATCAAACATGACAAACTTAGAACAATTATGTAGATATGTCTAAGAATGTTTAAAAATCAATCTTTTAAATTATACCTTAACACAGGAATGCATTGCTTAGGTTAAAAAAAAACAAAAACAAAAACAAAAAAACCCACATTGATCTTTGGTAATCCCAGGGAAGTTAGCCTTGACACGTAGGACTGAAAACATTATATTCATCAAAGTCATCATCTCGGTCTAGGGCACCACTGCTAGAAACACTGATCTTTGTCTGCATCACGCTACCGTTTCTCCATACAAGGCAGGCTACTGACCAAACATTTGCAGGGTGACAAGCATCTGGTCTTTGCACATGAGCATTTGATTAGATGAATTGATTTAGGAGTGTACAGTATTTCACATATAACTGGTGTGATCAGTCCATCATCCAAGACCTATCCATGCCCAAAAGGGGAGGGTAGTTCTGGATGCGCTTGATCATTTGCCCTCGATAGCAGGCATAAATGCACCCTTTGTCTGTGGCAATTTCTGTTGTCTACTTCCACCAGTGTAGCTCTCCAAGTGTTGTAATGTTGATCTTCATATGGTAAACTCAGCATATGAGCCACTCCAGTGCATTTATGACCTGTCTTCCAGGGCTGTGAGATGCAAATTCCAATTAGTGGTCCTGACAGATCGCTAAAGAGCAGTAAAGACTCAACCATCTTCACGTATCACCACACTACCCTGAAAGTTGGGTTTTATCAATCATTTCACTTCATTGAATTGCTTGATCCAGTATGAGATATTGCAGCTCTCCATCATGCATGATAAGTCACTGAGGGCAGAATGTGGATTGGATGCATGGAACTCGTCTCTCAAGTCCTGTACTCTCTGAGAAATGACTTCAAAACACATACATATGTTTTTCAAAGGAGACACCTAAATACCATTTTTGAAGAGCAATGAGAGTTGGGGGGGGGGGGGGGGAAGAGTGTGTGTGTCTGTCTCTCTCTCTCTTCTCCATTGCAATTTTTTCCATGAACGAATCTGGTTCACAGTATTGCTGGTCTACAAAATCCCCTAGATCTCAGGAATATCAGTACCATCAACAAAGTAGTCAACTGCATGCTTCACTGTGAAAAATGTGTGCAGTTCACCAGGATCCACCATCCACAAAGATTATCACCAGACATTATTAGCTGCTGAAGAGGCCTGTAAAGCCCATGTCTAATGTCAGGATACATCTGCGGAACTGATTCAAAATGTATTTGTTCATGCGTTCCAGCTACATAAGGAATGTTAACGGAACTGAACAATCAGTGGGGCTAGAAGCAGTGGCGGCTCCAGGCATCAGCACTCCAAGCACGTGTCTGAGGCGGCAAGCCGCAGGGGGTGCCTTGCCAGTCCCTGCAAGGGCAGCAGTCAGGCTGCCTTCGGCGGCATGCCTGCGGGAGGTCTGTTGGTCCCGCAGATTCGGTGGCAATTTGGTGGCGGGTACGCCGAAGCCGCAGAACTGGCAGACCTCCCGCAGGCAAGCCGCCAAATCCACGGGACCGGGGACCTCTCACAGGCATGGCTGCCAAAGGCAGCCTCCCTGCCGTGCTTGGGGTGGCAAAAAATCTAGAGTCGCCCCTGGCTAGCAGGTATGATTGGCAGGATACATACATGTGTCATTCAATCTGGCAACTCATGTATGCCATGTTAAGATGTATCTTTCTCCTGAAATGGTGTGGTGTGGTGTGGTATGGTATATCCTGCATGCCTGGATTATTTGAGGATATGTCTTCTCCCCCTTCTGCTGAAGCTATACTTTATTTTTTGCCTCTGGAGTGCATCCCACTTTTGCACAGCAAACAAGTGAGGTCAAGGTTAGTGAGCGTAGAAAGCTCTACAGTTGTTGATTTAACTGCTACGCCTGTGAAAACTAGACTTCTTGGCTTCAAAATTTTTGGAGCTTGGTAGGAATGTAAGTTAGTCATGAAGCTCCTTCAAAGAATGGTTCTTTGCTGGTCGAGATAATCTGATCATCAATACCCATGAACCACGTTTTTGCCAATGATGACAAATCAATTTGAAGCACCCCTTCCATTTATATTAATCTGTAATATTAAAAAAGTTAATCAGGTATCATGTTCTGAGCAGTAACTGTCAGTCTCGAACAGGGGTCAGCAACCGACAGCAGCTGGCTGTGTGGGGCCGGCAGCCTGGACCCCAGCAGGCAGCAGCGTGCCATTAGAAATCCTGCCCAGCCCAGCCTCCACCAACAGCCAAGCTCCCTCCTCCCCCACCTCTTCCCCCCAGTGTACTGGGTTCCTGCCCCTCCTCCTCTCCCTCCCTGTGGCCAAACAGCTGATGGCCCTGGAGAGGGAGAGGGAGAGCCAAACCAAAGCTGCAGAGTGCTTGCTGCTCTGGAGAAGAGGCGGGGCAGGGTCTTGGAGAAGGAGGTGGAATCAGGGCATATCGCCTCCAGCCCCCTGCCATGAGCCGCTCAGGGGAGGGGATGGGAGCATCCCCATGACTCCAGCCCACACCCCCAGCCCTCTGACCCAACTCCTGAACCCTCCCCCAGCCCTCTGCCCTGATCCCTGCACCCCCCTCACATGCCCCCAGCCCTGACACCGGCACCCCCCCCATATACTCAGCTCCCCCACACTCCATGCCCTGACTCCGGTATCCCGCCCCCCCCCCACACCCCCCCAGCCCTCTGCCGTGACTCCTACACCCTCCTCACACACAACCATCCCCCTGCCCTGACTCTTGCACTCCCCTCATCCCCACCCTGAGCACCAAATGGCAGCTCCTGCACCCCCCTCACATTCCCACCTCCACCCCTCACATCAAATGGAGTATTACCTGGGCAGCTCCCACACCCAAACCTCCTGCCCCAACCCTGAGCCCCCTCCCTCATTCTAGCTCCTGGCCAGACCCAACACCCCAACCCACAGCCTGCTCCTTCACCCCAGCCCTGTGCTCAGTGCACCCCCACCCTCCGCTCAGTGCAGAGAGAGAAAGGAAGAAAATGGGCTAAAACCAGGGAGGTAGGTACCCACTGTATGTGGGCAGGGCCGGGACCCCAGACTGGCAGCAGGCTGAGCCGCTCAGCCCACTGCCCAGCCTGGGGCCCTGGCCACAGGGCCCTTGCCAGCCCGCCGCCAGCCTAGGTGAATTGAACCCCAGGCCGGCAGCGGGCTGAGCGGGCCGGCAGCGTATGATCAGCATTTTAATATAATTTTAAATGAAGCTTCTTAAACATTTTGAGAACCTTGTTTACTTCACACACAACAAGAGTTTAGTTATAGAATATACAGACAGAGAGAGACCATCTAAAAAACGTTAAAATGTATTACTGGCACACAAAACCTTAAATTAAAGTGAATAAATGAAGATTCGACACACCACTTCTGAAACGTTGGCGACCCCTGGTCTAGAACCACAATTTAATTTCTGTGACAACTGCATGTTTGATATGCCTGTCTTAAGTATAAGTATAAAAAGTTGATTTTTAAACACTCTCAAATATACATATCTACTTAATTGTTCTAGGCTGTCACAGTTGGTATCCTTCATAGCAGAAAGGGCTTTTGAATGATACCCAACTCAACCCACTTCCAACACAACTGTATTATCAACAATTCCACCAACCAGAGGATCTGGAGATTGGGGGTTGGGGCTTCAGGAGGATGGTGGTGCAGTAGCAAGTGACTCCTGCCATGCCACAGAGGGCGACAACATTGTAATTATGATTCCATAGATTTTTAGAAATCTAATGACATCTCCCTTACCTTTCTATTAAGAACTCACCCCAGGAATTACACATGCTCCCAATCTGTAAGGAGTTATTTACCAATCCTCCATACTTAGCACCGGAGAAACAGTCACAAGATGCTGGACAGAAAATAAATTTGTTTTTCAGACCCAAAATCTTATCAAACAGATGTAAAACCACAGAAATTTTGCTGCCTCTCACATTACACATTTGTTAGATAAAAAGATTTTCATCTTAAAAACAAATTTAATTTTCTGCCCAGCATCTTATGGCTGTTTCTCTGGTGCTGAGTATGGAGGAGTGGAGCGTCTCCATAGTTAGAGAGTCATGATGATAGAGGAAGAGTCAGCACTGCAGTGTACTGGCTTTTCTGGAAAAGCATGGACTAAGACAGTTGAGTCCAGGAGGTAAAGGCAGGAAAATCTAACAACAACATGGGCAATTTTCTCACCCACTGGAAGCAAAGAGATTTCCCACTGCCAAATGGCAGGCTGATATATCAGCCCATGGTGTTGGAGAAAGAGAGAGCCTGCATCTCAGAAAACATGCAACAGAGGAACATATCTGAAAACTGTACTCCCCGCCCTGCTGGTCCCAACAGGCACTGGTGTATCCATAGCTGGCAAAGGATTTTGTGCTTAATGCCAGACTATATAGGGACAAACCTTAAGCTGCCTGCAAAAAGCTTGATGAAACCAACAACCATTTTTGTTATTCAGAAGAAGTAGGGAATGTGCCACTTGGAACCATTAGCCAATATAACCAATGAAGACGTAGTATCAGAGCCTGCAGAGACTAGCAATAAATAAAAATAAAAAAATCGACTATATTAAATACAACCGTTGTTATGCTAATAAAAACTTCATTGAGAGATTTTTGCTACAGAAATTATGACAGAACTTGGACCGCAAGTCTAGATGTAGCAAGAGTGGCACCAAGTCCTGCTAACTAGCATTACAGTGAACAGGATTTTATCAACCACTTGCCTGGTGTGCTTCCCATGAAGACCAGTTTACATGATGTGAGCTGTCACACTTAACATTTGAGTTGCAGAGAAACATCTACCTCCCCTAGAGCTGACTTAAAATTATAACTATACATGTTTTTCTTACAGTGCTTCTTACTAGAAAAGGCTCTGATAGATGTTATTTCTCTTGCCTTCCCAAGCCAGGAACTCAAGTAACTAAGCTTCATAATACTGAATGTGTTGTGACTACACTAGCTGCATAAAGCTACAGTAACCAGAGTCCTTGAACTATTGTCTACAATGCCTCCTGTTGAGCAGCTAGGTCTGGACTAGCAGAATACTCCTGGAAATTGCCAAGCACTTCCATACTATTGATTGAACAAGCTGCAATTTCACAATTAGCTTAAGAATTTTCACCCATCCTCATCCTGGAGGGGTAACTGGGTAAAACTCTATGGCCTGTTATAGAGGAGGTCAAACTAGACACATCATCATCTCATGGTCCCATATGGCCTTAAAATCTATTAAGTATTTTCCAAAGAGCAATAGTCCACTTCAGATCCAAACTAAAATTATGTCCCATCATCCAAACACCCCCTCCCCTTTCCGCCCGCATATGTGTAACATGAAATGCAAGCCATTCATTGTGGAAAAATGGGGCTTTTCTAACCTGGTTATCATTTCACCTACGTAGATATCTGAGGACTTGCAATATCAAAGGCTCTAGAAATAAAGAAAATTTAAAGATCAATTTTTTAAATTAACGCCAATTATTCCAAACCTGAATTTACACACAAAAAAGGAACAAAGGAGAAAAATGAAAATGGTTTCTTTGTTCCAACAAGTGTTTCCCAATTGTCCTGTACCCATGGTAATCCTGCCATAGCAACCAGCAGTTCCTGTTTACAAGGAGCATAAGTAGATTTTATGTAGTCTCAACTGGGATGTGCAAGCCCTATATGCTGCAACACAAGTGTTTTTTAATGTGCTTCAAGCTCCCAACGTTTATTCAGTGATAGTCCGCGAGGAAAGGATGCAAATTAAGTGGGCTCAATAGATACAAGTTTCTCCAGTTTCAGAAAGGCAAATTAAAACAAGTGCCATTTCTCATTTTCACACATGAAACTTTTTACTAACATTTCTCATTGCAGTTACATAGATTAAAAGTTATTTACCATATGTAATTCATCTATGTACAATTCAAAGAGAACACACCACAGGTTGCCTCGGGACTGCATGTTACTATGTATTAGCGGTGTTTCCAACACAGCAAGACAGGATTTTACACAGGCGAAGGACGTGCTCTAGTGCAACTGTGTCTACTTAAAACAAACATTACCTGCATTATCAGGCAAAACACTAATTATACACAAAAATGTCTCTTAAAAGCACCGATAAGTTTAGTTAGTTCTAATGAACGTTTTCTATTCAGCCCTGTGGCACAGCGCCCTACCTGATGATATGCCATTTCATCCAAGCTCACAAATGGATTAACACACCTTTCCACACAGAGGCAAATTTTTAAACAGGTATTTTGATCAAACTCCCATTTAGTGGGAAATGCTGTTTGAGGCAGTGGTTCTCAAACTGTGGGTTGGGACCCCAAAGTGGGTCACAACCCCATTTTAAAGGGGTCGCCAGGGCTGGCTTAGACTTCCTGGAGCCTGGGGCCAAAGCCCCACTGTCTGGGACCAAAACCTGAGGGCTTCAACCTGGGGCAGTGGGGCTGAGATTACAGGCCCCCTGCCTGGGGCTTCAGCTTTGTCCCCTCTCTCACCTCCCCAGGGGTGGCAGGGATTGGACGGGCTCAGGTTTCAGTCCCCCCTTCTGGGGTTGTATAGTAATTTTTGTTGTCAGAAGGGGGTCCTGGTGCAATGAAGTTTGAGAACCTCTGGTCTCGGGTTTAGAGCAGGAGACAGGTTGTCTAGACTTCGGGGTTCTATTCTCCATCCTGACACCGTGTGTTCACATACACAAAAAATGTCTTTCTTCTTCTGACATATTTACTCAGCGATGTCCCAATCCATGTGTGACACCACACATTACTGAATTAGCGAAGAGTGATATCCCAAACACTAGACATCACAAACAGAGTCAGCATGACACAGACTAGAACAGAGCAAGACAGACTAGAACAGAGCAAACAGTCTATATACATACTACTTTGGTATAATCAGCAAGTTTGAGAAAAAGAAATACAAAAAAAAAAAACAACCCACAAACCTATCACCACAAAACAGGAAAATGCTACTTTGACAATATATAGTCTTTAAAAATTTCAGAGAGCCTGGTGAGGGCTCTTTGAACACTCCAACACTGAAAGGGAGAAGGCATAGCTTCCAAGAAAAGTTTATACCGAAATAATGCTACTGCAATTTAAATCAGCTATTCCATTCTCTATACAGATATCCGGATCAGATTATCTTATTGGCTGCCTATAAGACAAATTTTAATTACCATCAACAGCACACACATCAATTGGTAAATCCACACAAAAATAAAGTATATGACAGTGATACTGTTCCTATCAAGAAAAAAACTGGTTAATGTCTCAAATAAGAGGATGCTGGATTGTTTATTTCTCTCTACTAAATTACCCTAGTTGAAATCAAGTGTCATGCCTAATTCTGCCTTTCAATACCTTTTGATGGTTTCTTCAGTGCTGTTTTGGTTTTGCCATTTCCAAATGCCTAGGGATGTCAGATTCATTTTTATTCTGCCATCTGAATCTTCACTTTACCAGTCTTATTTACTATGCTATATTGCTCAAACTGAGAAGAGCAAAAACCTAGTCCAGCCATGCTTTCTAAATAAAAGCCACAATTCATGAAAATACCTTATTTCTCCAAAGTATCTCAAGTGCATTTCATAGATGGGTGAGAGAGAAATTCCACAGATTGAACCTAGCAATTGGTTCAACACCAGCAATGAAACTGGCAGACTGGAGACTCCCTGTGGTCCAGGTTCAGGTGTGCAGTGTATCTTTTTAGATAAAACTCAGTTCAATTAGTTTCCAAGGCACCAAGGTTTTACTTTGTAAATTAATGAGATACAAGCAACTCAGCTCAGTGCAATACTTGGAAACCTACTGAAAAAGATCCCCTAGAGAAACACTTTTTTCCAACTATGTTCCCAGATCCAAGAGTGAGACAGTGCTTGCAGCTCTGGGAATCCACCCACATTAGTTTTGACACCTGTGAGCCAGCAGGCCAGAATTTTACCTTAATTTGCATCATTTTCTACAAGCAGTTGAAGGGAGTATATACCACACAACAAAATCTCAGTCATTTACGAGCCTTCATAGACACTTAAAATTCTAGACCGGGGTAGTAAACAGACAGACTGCAGGTTTGCCAGATGCTTTTGAACAGACCCCAAAAATCTTTTTATTTACTTATTATTATCATTATTGTTACTATTTTATTATTTTCTCTGAAGTCTGGACCTTGGCTATACCTTGAACAAGAAATCTGGACCTTGACAAAAATAATTGACTACCCCTGTTCTAGAACCAGTTAAGAAAAACTTACTTATAGATTAAACAAACAACTGCATCCTACAAGGAAGGAAAGTGTAAAAGATTTGCTGGATGTAACACAGCCATGTGATCTGACAGATGTTTCCAGATAGAATGGAACCACGGAAGACGATCCCCAAGACCAATGCACAGTATAATCACAGCTCTCAAGGAACTCTGCTAGGAGACTAGTGGTTAAAACCATCGAGACACAGCCCTTGTACTTCGGCCGATGACTCAACTAAAGTCCATTATACCACCCTTTAAAACATGCATGCCAATAAAACTTGCCAGTTACTCAGTGCCCATTCATCAGCAATAGGAAACAAAAAGGAAGTGCTATAATTGTGTCTCACTAAGTCTTAAATTTCAAAACACTGGAGTCAAGTTTCCAAATATTCCATTCATTCCAAACCATACAGGGCTCATTGCTATCAGAGGATAGGCTTCTTTTCCTGTGGTCACGGTTGTCGTTCCTTTACAGGGATTCAACCACCAAGGTCCAACGGGTGGAAGAGGAGAATATTGTGTGGGTACAGAGTCAAACACTAGAAAATCTAATGTAATTACACACACAATGCAAGGCCTACATAGGTGAGCCTAACAGGTCTTTGCCTGTAATCTCTCTTATTGGAGTTCTCCCAATCCCTCACAGTTAGGAAAGCAAGTGGGCCTTGCAGCATGCTCTGAAGGTCAATAAACTAGGACTCTTTTGGACCCAGTCAGCGTGAGAGCTCCAAAGCTGAGAATGCCATAGCAATTGGTCCTTCTATACCCAGCTCAGCACCCCTGCTGATCTCAGCTGTGTGGGATATAGGGGAGAGAGGTGGTCTTTCAGTGAAGTAGCTCCAGGAAGTTAGCAGTGATTAGCCTCTTCCCACCATATTTTTCAAGCAGAATTCTGTTTGAGGCTCCACAGTTGTCATGTAGATATGAGCACAATTTAAACAAACATTAAGTCTCTGCTCAGCTGGAAACAGACAGAGTAAAGAGGTGACCCTCCTAGTCCCTCCCAACCGTCCTCTATGTCAATAAATCTTAACTTGGCTGTTTGAGCAGTGTTTAATCATAAATGGATTTAAACAAGCTCAGGAATATAAACTGGGGTGAATATCACTCACTGCAACTGGGGAGAGAGACTACACTGGAATGTGTACATTGAAATTGAAATAAAAGAAGTCAGCTAACTTGGGCTCACGGGGGCTCTGGCCATGGAGCTAAAAATGCCTGTGTAGATGTGTGGGCTCAGGACCCTCTCCCATCACAGGATCCAGGAGCTCAGTCTCTAGCCTGAGCCCAAACATCTAAACAGCAGTTTTACAGCCTGCAAGCCCATCAGCTGACCCAGGCTAGCCACGGGTATTCAATTACTGTATAGATGTACCCAAAGAGCCTGATACAGAGAGGTGCTCAGGACCTGTTGCAGAACTGGGTCCTAAGTAATGAACAAAGTAAAGAATTGGAAAACCCATTAGGGATAATGTGTCAGCACCTGATGTTCATACAAGTGTCACATATAGACTAGAAGAGTTCAAAATTACAATCAGAAACATGCAGTCATGTTGTAGGCACACCTATCCCAGGATATTAAACAGACAAGGTGAGTGAAGTAATATTTTTATTGGACCAACTTCTATTGGTGAGAGCCGCTTTCAAAGTCTGTGTAAGCTCGAAAGCTCGTCTCTCACACCAACAGAAGTTGAACCACTACCTTCCGCACCTCATCTCTCTAATCAGAGACATGGCATTCAGGAGCCAGAAACAAAACAAACTGTAAGCTATTTAACATACTAATTTTTTTTAAAGAATTCTAAACTGTTTAGAACACCCACTCAGATGTATGGAAAACTGTTCTCACTGATTTGGTCCCACTGCCAGTAGGAAAACAGTGATGTTTATTCCTTCCTCTGCTGCTAATCAAGCTACAACTAACCTGTCTTTTTTGCTTACTTTCTGCATTAGAATCAATGGGGCAAGCACAGCAATAGTAAGAATGGTTGTTAATCACCCATTACAAGGGAAGTTCACCTTGCATAAATCATGAATGTACATTCAGAGGACATTTTGCAAGAATTTAAATATGTAAAAGTTGTGTCTGGACTGGATGCCAATAGAATAAGGAGCCTCTAAGATACACATTAGAATACAGGTCAGGTTAATTTTGATTGAAAGAGGTTTAGTGAAGAACAGCTACATAGTGTTTTATGTGGAATAAGTTGGTGGTCTCTATGCTCCTTCTGTTAGACTGGTATCCACAACACAGGAAACACTACAGTGCTAATAAGAGATGGTCACATAACCACCATCCTATAACAGAAACCTACTGACCACTATATTTACCTACATGCCTCCAGCTTTTATCTAGACCACATCACACGATCCATGTCTACTCCCAAGCTCTAAGATACAACCGCATTTGCTCTGATCCCTCAGACAGAGACAAACACCTACAGAATCTCTATCAAGCATTCTTAAAACTACAATACTCACCTGATGAAGTGAAGAAACAGATTTACAGAGCCAGAAGGGTACCAAGATGTCACCTACTACAAGACAAGCCCAACACAGAAAGTAATAGAACGCCACTAGCCGTCACCTATAGCCCCCAACTAAAACTGCTCCTGCGCATCATCAAGGATCTACAACCTATCCTGAAGGGTGATCCCTCACTCTCACACACCCTGGGAGACAGGCCAGTCCTTGCCTACAGACAGCCCCCCAACCTGAAGCAAATACTCACCACACAACAAAAACACCAACCCAGGAACCAAACCCTGCTACAAACCCCGGTGCCAACTCTGTCCACATATCTATTCAAGGGACAACAACACAGGACCTAACCACATCAGCCACACCATCTGGTGCTCGTTCACTTGCACATCTACCAATGTGATATATGCCATCATGTGCCAGTAATGCCCCTCTGCCATGTACATTGGCCAAACCGGACAATCTCTATACAAAAGAATAAATGGACACAAATCTGAGGTCAGGAATCGGGATAGCTCAGTGGTTTGAGCACTAGCCTGCTAAACCCAGGGTTGTGAGTTCAATCCTTGAGGGGACCCATTTGGGGCTTTAGTTGAAGACTGCTCCTGTTTTGAGCAGGGGGTTGGACTAGATGACCTCTTGAGGTCCCTTCCAACCCTGATACTCTGATTCCATTCAAAAACTAGTAGGAGAACACTTCAATCTCTCTGGTCACTAAATAACAGACCTAAAAGTGGCAGCTCTTCAACAAAAAAATTTCAAAAACAGACTTCAACGTGAAGCTGCAGAACTGGAATTAATTTGCAAACTGGATACCATCAGATTAGGCCTGAATAAAGACTGGGAGTGGTTGAGTCATTACAAAACCTAAACTTAATTTCCCCAATACTAATTTCTCCCTACTGTTACTCACACCTTCTTGTCTGTAACGGGCCACTCTCTTACCACTTCAAAAGAGATTTTTCCTCCCTTGGTATCCTGCTGTTAATTGATTTATTTCATTAGACTGACCTCACACTTGGTAAAGCAACCCCCACCCTTTCATGTATTTATACCTGCTCCTGTATTTTTCACTTCATGCATCTGGCAAAGTGGGTTCTAGCCCAGGAAAGCTTATGCCCAAATAAACTTGTTAGTCTCTAAGGTGCCACAAGGACTCCTCATTGCTTTTGCTGATACAGAATAACACAGCTACCACTCTGAAACCTGCCACCATAAGAACTGGCACTCTTGCTGGTAGAGAGTGTAGCAGCAGAGACTTCATGGATTGAGTGTATGTCTTCCCTCAGGCTAAGTGGAGGCACACTGACAGGGCCAGATAGCCAAGCACTGAACATGACCTGGTGTCACAGAACTTCACTTTGTAGGGCTGTCAATCTGGCATCTTTGACCAAAATTTTTTTTTAAAAAAAGATAATTTTTACTGTTTAGTTTTAAAACTGATTACTGTATTTCAGAAACATCAAACATGCATGTAAAGTTACCTGGTAACGTCCCTTTAAATAAAGCTAACAGTACAGAATAGGAAAAAGAAAAGTTCAACAAAGGCAACATCAAAGAGAGAAAAAATTCCTATTACTTATATGTCCCCTTACAATAAGCACCAATATGATTAATAATGGATTAGGTATATTACTGCAGAGGGTTACCACAGCAGCAAACAAGGTTTCCTTCTTTCTCACCTCCTTCTTTTGCTGGCCTGACAAAGTGACTACCACTAATCAATGAAGCACTGCCTGTCTGAAACAAAGGAGGCCGAAATGGATTTTTTTTTTTTTTTAACAAATATACTATACAGAACTTTTTCCTTCCCCCACCATCAGATGGTGGCAAATTGTCTATTAGATCACATAAGCTAAGTTACCAAGAAGGAAGCCTGTTACTGTCAGAGAGCTGCAAAAGGGACATCAGAGACACAACTGTCCAGATTTGGCCACCCTGCAATACAAACTAATGCCAGCTTCAAGATCACTAAACAAGACTTGAGTTACATTTGAATCAAGACCCTCTGATGGAGAAAAGGCAATTCAACAGTTCACAGGGCAAAGCTCAGTAATTTCTCCTCTTATCTATTTCCTGATTTTCATCAACCATCTTGAAATGCGTTCAGCTACTTCATGTTCTTATCTAAATCTGTACTTCACAAGCAACCAAATGGCAAAGTCACTATGAAATCTTCTGGAGACACAATAGTCATGTGATCTTGCTTTTCTGCACAATTTCACAATGATGCTCATTTAACATACAAGTTCTCGTAAGGAAATATCACATTCAAAAGGCTTGATCCTTCACTCTCAGAGGTCAACAGGAATATTACCATTGACTTCAATGGGTATAGGATTGAGCCCATTGTTTGAGCATTCTTTCCAGTGCCTAGCTTAAGCTCACAAAACTGTTAGGTTTCCATTGGCCTATGACAGAGAATCTGCCTCTCCCCTTTAAAGTGCATTTCACAACATGCTAAGTGAGGCAGGTCAGTTAAATAGCAAATACCAGTTCTGCAATCTAGAATATTTAGCCACTTAATATTCCCGGAGACATGCACCCCCAATTTTTTCTACAAGATCCTGCTTGACAACACAAGGCTAAATCAGGATGCAAATCTACCACAGCAGGTAATTGCTAATGAGGACTCGGAAAGGAATGAACACCATTTACATCTCTCACTTTTCCCCAGTAGCCGTGAGGTTCGTTTCAAGAACTACTAAAACTAGCTTTAAAATTAGATTTAAGTAACCAGAAGTAATTGCTGATCACGGTCATAATTTAAAGTGTTAATATTAATTAGTTTACTTCAAATCATTTTGGTAGACACAGCCAGCTAACATGCTTCTCCTTCAATCATAAGCCACCATCCACACCTACTTTAGGGCCAGAAAAGCCCTAGCTGCAAACACCCACAAGGAACTTCCTTGTGACAATTTCTACAAATGCAGTTATATTTTTAGTAAGAAGTTATACATTACACTGAAAATTAAAAATTCAGAGACAGCAGACAATTTAATTGATTGTAAAAATTAAACTCCACAAAGTACTGATTATCCATTTCCATATTTAACACCATACAACATTCTTAAACGTATCTGAAACTGTTACAGAATTTCCAGTCTGCCATAAAACCTAGCCCCTTCCTTTCACTGAAGAAATCTGGTCAAACTCGCCATGGACACTTGGGGCCTTCAATTAATTCTATGAATTTCTCCTGACAATGTCTTCCCATTACTACAAATATCTCACTCCCCAGGCATTTTTATACTCTGGAGGAGGAGAATTACCCACCTGAAGAGACTAATTCATAAAATACCTTAACACAGTTTCCATGGGAGAGGCACTGTTTTATCACCTTTGTTGAATACACTAGATTAGTTTAATTGTCATACAAATTACATTTGCTATGCCATCAACTTTCTCCTAATGGACCATTCATCAATAGTTTTCTTTGAAGAAGCTAGCTGATCTTGAAAGTCCCTCAATCCATCTCGAAATGTCTTAAACTTTTCAAAACTGAGGAACTACCTCTTACATCAGCACAGGCTGTGGAAAACAAAGCAATCTGTGAAATTCACAGAACATTTCTACTTCCCACATATATCTACCAGGAGAAACTTAAGCACAGGGTGTTACTAACCTTTTACATTCAATCACGCTCGCTAAGAGGATTCTAACACAATGCACTACCATTATCTGTTTTCCTCTGAGCCTGGTTCAGTTCAATGGGAAAGCTATTTGAAGCGAACTAATGTATTCTTTATGTACATTATAAAAAAACCCGATCCAGATGGATTTAGACTTCATGAATGCTCACTCAAGTCCATTTTGCTCCCTGTGAAGACATTTCATAATCCATTCAATACCCAGCAGATGAAGACAGGATTACTGTTTAAAGAGTTGTTCTGAGGCTATCTTTAAAATATAATTTAAACCCTCTGATCCCTGGCATTTTCTAGACTCCAAGCCATATAAATGGTTAGGGTAAAACATGGTGTATATTACACATTCATACTCGCAGCATCCAGTGAAGATGAACTTCAAAACAAGGCTTGGGAAGTGGGCACAGAAATTCTGAGCTGGTTAGTCTCAACTCACATACTTATTAAAGAGGCTAATTCCAGGCTCACGGTATTCTGCAACAGAAGAGCTCACTGGATCAACTTCTGAAAAGCTGCATAGTAGGATAGGGTTCAGATGTCAAAGAAAAAAAAAACAAAACTATCCCCCACACAGGTTATAGCCAGTAAGCGAGAAAGAGGTTTAACATATTTTAACTCATTCTGTTTTTATTATTGTGCTGAGAGCTTTTTTCACTGAAAATAGTTTACCAAGGCAGAACACTGCCTTTTCCAAAATGGCAGCATGCATGCACTACCTTTAAACCATGAACTGAGATAATTTACCCAACTACTGATGCATTCTCTTCCTCCTACCCTCACCCCTCCAATCCACTACAGTACATGGAAACAGAGGACATTTCCTCTGAGTTTTAACACTCATTTAATTTGGAAGCATTAGAAGAACTTCACAGTTAATACCTCAGCTCCCTAAGGAAAAAGGCACTGAGCTTCTTCTCTAGCAATTTAAAAAAATTAATTATTAGTCTATGTCTGCACCAGGGATGCTACAGCTATGCTACTGTAGTGTAGATACTTCCTACAGGGATGGAAGAGGTTTTTTCCATCAATGTAGGCAATCCACCTCCCCAAGCAGGTAGCTAGACTGACAGAAGAATTCTTCTCTCAAACTAGACGCATTTATACCAACGCTTAGTTTGGCATAACTCTGTTGGTCAGAATTTTAACTGCAGACCAGACATTGCTTGCAACACTTTCTGCTATACAAGCACAAGGTACATCAAAAGGAACAAGGGACCACTTGGAGAAAGAGCATTTAACCTCTTGCAGAAAAGAGCCCTTCACAGAGATTTTGGCTTATCACACAGCAAGAGGGTATTTGGTTCATTTAGCCACAAAACAGAATAATTTCATTCAGATAATTTTAAAACAGATCAAGTCTAGACCTAAACTACTTGTGTAGCCATTTACAATAGGTAGCTTACGAGTGCCTCATTTACACCTCATGGAGTACAAAGATAGTTGGAAATAGATTTCTCTCTTAGGCTATCCCTACACTTGCAGAGTTTTTGCACTGTTAGTAACTGTGTTGGTGAACTGGTGAAAGAAAAATACTGGTTTATGCACTCACTTACTTACACAGGTGTCAGAGCGCGTTTAGAGCGGCACACTGAGGGCAGTTATCTCACAGTGCAGCTCTCTCCACTTTAGTGACAGGTCTTGTGGGAAAGGGGTGGGGGGGGGGGAAAACAGAGAAGGGTGATCATGAGGCATCCTGGGTAGCTGCACAGCCTCTTCTCCCCAAACACTGATCAGCTCCAGTAGCTCAGCATTGCTCCAAGCAGGGGATCATTTGCTCCATGGAGTAGCCATTGTTACCTGGCCAGATGATAAGTGAGCACTTGCCAAGAAAACAGGAAGGGGAGTTTCAAAGTTCCCAGGGCTTTACAGGGGGAGGAGTGGATGTCTGTTTACCTGGTATCAGAGCAGAAGAGCTGCTGGCCAGAGTGGTCACTTAGGCACTGTGGGATATCCTCTGGAGACTAAAAGCTCTGTAAACAGGAAGAACATGTCTTCACTTGCACATCACCACAAAAGCATCACCAGTAAGAGCTGTACGCCTCTCATGGAGGTGATTTTCTTTGTGGTGAAACTTCTGAGTTTCACCGCAAAAAGTCATTGGCAAGTATAGACACTCCTACGGTTTTTGTGCAAAAAAGAGACTTTTTCCGCTTTAAATAGCAAATGCAGACATGCCTTAAGCACTGGATCGGAATATCTTTTTCCCATCTTAGCTTATGTCTACACTACATAGCTTTTAGCAACAGCCGTTCCGTTAAAAGTCGCAGAGTAGCTGCTGTTTGTCGGGTCTTCTCCAACAAAAAACTTCCACCCCAACAAGTGGTGTTTGCGTTGTCAGTAGGACAGTGCTCCTGCCAACAACGCGCTGTTCACACTGGCGCTTGCTGTTGCCAAAACTTTTGTCTTTCAGGGAAGGGTTTTTCAAACAACTCTGAAAGACAAAAGTTTTCCCAGCATAGACATAGCCAAAGTAACACTATTATACTTGAACAGGCAGAAAAGGGGATCAGTTCTGGCCCTAATATTCCAACACAATGCAACAACTAAGGCTATGTTTACACTGGCAATTGAGTGACAAAACTTTTGTCGTTCAGAGGTGCTAAACCCCCCCTCCCCAAAAGACAAACATTTTGTCGTAGCAAATATTAGTGTAAACAGTGCATTGTCAGCAGGAGCACTCCTGTCGACAGCGCAAACCCTGCTCGTTGGGGATGGAAGTATTTTTCGGCAAAAGTGCTGACAAACAGCGTTTACACTGCCCAACTTTTAGCGACACAGTGTGTCACTAAAAGCTGTCTAGTGTAGACAAAGCCTAATATGTTCCAGGCTCTAACTTCCCTTGTAGATCTTTGTTTAATTATTTCCACACCGATCATGGCTCGCCTCGTTATACAGAGATCAGGGGGAGGAGGGATGGGAAATGGCAAAAGCAGGAATGTTATGGATGCACAGGCGGAAAGACAAGACAGAAGCAAAGGAATGCCCAATTATCAAACTTGATAGTGGCATCAAAACGTCCACCTACCTGAAGGCTGGAGGCCAATTCAATGCAGGCTTGGAGGCAATGGAACTATATCACAAGACAATTGTAATCAATATGCAAGTGTTAGTTTGCACAACACTTCCACGCTGATGGCCTCTTCTCAGAGGTCTGGACTGTCTTGAACTGAATGAATATGAGGAACACATATAGTCACAAGAATCTATGTGGCTGGTTTTTAAAAAAAAAAAAAAAAAAAAAACAACACAGAATTGCCTATCTGCCAGGTTGACACCTGGGATCTGTTTATAGTTCTGGTCTCTTCCTCCTCCCAAACAGCCAGGGGTTTTGCACACTGAAGAATCCAGATTTCTTATGCCCTGGAGAGAGGAAAGTTCCTTAGGTTGCTCAACAGCACTCCCTGTAATAAGTGCACAAACTGACTCTGCAAGGACTCCAGTCCTGCTTAGCCAGAAGTTTGGTGGCTGCAGCGTGTAGCCTTGAGGGAGAGAGAGGATTAAAATGGCTTGTGTGGGAAGAATTCCTAGCTCTAACATGCAGAGGGGAAAACAGGGCGTGTTTTTTGTTTATCTTGTATTTGCTTTTTGTTTTCTTTTTTGGGGAGGGAGGTGGCGTGCTTCTTAATTATATGTGAAGGCAGCCTGAAAGGTTTCTGTCTCCTTCCAAACTAAAAAGCAGATTGGGGTGGGAGGTCTCTGCTTGTTTGTTTGTTTACATTAAAATTCAGGTCTTATCTACTCTGCCAGACTCTATGGCCACTGGAATCAAGATATCACTACAGGCTGAGAGCAACTGGGAAGAGAAGAATTTTAGTCAAATTGTTCTTGTTTGATTTTGTTAACACCTATGTAAATCCTAAATGCAATGGACACTTGGGAGAAAGGAAGTTTGATAAAGATTCAACATCCCAACTCTCTCAGGCCTTGGCTACACTGGCGCTTTACAGCGCTGCAACTTTCTCGCTCACGGGTGTGAAAAAAACACCCCCCTCAGAGCTGCAAGATACAGCGCTGCAAAGCGCCAGTGTAAACAGTGCCCCAGCGCTGCAAGCGCGGCTCCCAGCGCTGCAAGCTAATCTCCATGAGGAGGTGGAGTACGTGCAGCGCTGGGAGAGCTCTCTCCCAGTGCTGGCGCTGTGACCACACTCACACTTCAAAGCCCTGCCGCGGCAGTGCTGTGAAGTTTCGAGTGTAGCCAAAACCTCAGTTAAGGTAGCAGAGCTCACAATGCACTTGTCCAAGAGAACCAAGAAAGTCTTCTAACAAAACCAGAGAAGAACAGACCTACATACATGATTTTTCCTAACATACATCATAAATGAGCCCAAAAAGGGGAAGGAGAGCAAACACTCCAGTGTTTAAAAATCCTCTGCAGGCACACAGAGGACACTTTCTACTGAAGAAAAAATCCATTACACTACAACAATTAAAAGGATTATCCAAAAACAATACACTTCTTAAAATTTCTTTTTAAATAACTAAAACAGGACATTGTTTGACATTTTTCAATCACAATCTTAAGCTATAGTAGTTGCATACTTAAGCATAGGCTTCTACTATAATGCTATCAGCATGTCTGAAATGGTACTGAGGACAGAATGCACCAACAGTAGTGCTACAAAGGGCAAGGCAGTGGAGCAGCTACAGAGTATTAGCTGTTTTAAATGCTGTTGTCAAATAAAAGTAAGTATTTCATACAAATTAATTCCCATTCAAAAGAAATGCACTGACACACCTAAAGGCAATTTAAGAGAATGATTTGCAAAGGCGTTCATGGACAACAGTGAATGGACATTAATTAAAGTCATATCTGCACTACCAAACAAGCAATTTAGATAAACATATCTAAAAGAGAAAATACTAGACAGACTTGCTTTTATATAAGCAATGTTAATTTGCCACATTTGAAATTGCTTCTTGCTATTTCAGTTGGCTTAAGAAACATGAATACTGAAATGAACACATGCATGAAGATAGTACATATTATCGTGTTGTCAAATAGTAGATGAAACATTAATCCAATGGACTAGTAAAAGTTGCCTTTTTGTGGCCAACACTGATTAGATAAACCAGTTTTTCCTCCAGCTTTTTCATTCTGCAGATCTGTTCACAAAACAAAGATCTTCTAATCCAATCTGCTTTCCTATTCCTCCAATCCCCAAGTACTTGGCTATCAGTATGTTTATTTTATTTTGCAGACCACCAGAGGTTCCACAGACCACAGTTCGCCCCAAAACTGAAGTAGTCCTGGGTTATAATTACATAACATGGGATCTGCAGTCCTAATGAGATCCTTAGGACACAGCTAGGGGCTTGGGCATGGTACCCCCCCCCTCCAAAAACCGCATACAGTTGGTTAAAAGTATTGTTGCATATCAAATATCCTTTTAATAGGGAGTACTACAAAAAGTTTGGGAAGTTCTGTCCCAAAGGATGACAGATAGAAAGCATTATTTAGGTATACAAAGTAATTAAGAGAGAAATAAATTCACTTGTGATGCTCTAAAGCTCAAGTTGTCTATCACATCCGCCACATTTCCACTTGGTCTGAAAGGGAAAACTGGCTCACCTGCGCCGCATCTATGCAACTGTAAACCTAAAGCTGGGTCTGTTATGCCTCTCTCGTTCCACTGTCCTTTGGCTCTGAACACAGAACACCCAGACGTTGCCTCCCGAGACATTTATTGGAGGTAGAAGCTGCTCAGAAAATAAATAAGCACATGTCAGAAGGTTTGATGTGGAGCCAAACACTCGAAAAGATCCACTCCAGAACAAAGTCAGCTGGCGGTAGCTGTTAAATTTCAAACAATGGCTTAACAGCCACGCTAGGGTCTATGTTGTTTACTTTACCCTAAAATGTAAGAGTACAAACTCCCCTGAACACACACTGCTTAGCACACTTTTCAGGTTCAAGTTCCACAGTCTTCAAAAGCTGTGGCAACCTGTCCTTCATGCTAGACACTAGTTGCTACATATAGGTCAGTCATATCATGCAGTTGCATGATGGAAGTAGTAACGTTAAGCAGTTTCCTGTTCTATGCCAGCACAGTTCCCTATAAAACTACCGTGCCAACCACCACAAAAGGGAATTTGGCATTTCTCTGAACAGCTTACCAAACAGTTATTTGAGGCTAGTTACTCGGCGCGCTGAAGCGCTTCAGTGAAGACCCTACCTACCCCGATGGCAGGGCTTCTCCCATCAGCTTAAATACTCCACCTCCCCAAGAGGCAGTAGCTATGTTGACTGGAGAAGCCCTCCCGTCGACACTGTGCTGTCTATACTGGGAGTTAGGTTGGTATAACTGCATTGCTCAGGGGTGTGGAAAATCCACACTACTGAGCAATGCAGTTATACCGACATACATTACTAGTGCAGACATGGGGTGGGGAACATTTTTTCTATCAGGGACTCCTGACCCACAGAAGGAGGAAAATAAATAAATAAATAAATAAATAAATAAATCAGTTGCGGGCCACACATAGCCCTGTGGGAGGGCACAGAGGCTCGGGACTTCCCGCTGCCATAGGGTGAGCCAACACTCCAGGGGAAGAACAGGAGGGGGTAACAGAGCTTTGGGGCTTCCCCTAGAGCTCAGGGCTGGGGTGCAGGCTTCGGGAAGGAGTTTGGGTGCAGGAGGGAGATCCAACCTGGGGCAGGGGGTACAGGATGCAGGCTCTAGCCAGGCAGCGCTCACCTCAGGTGGCTCCTGATTGGTGGTGCAGCAGGGCTAAGGCAGGCTCCCTGCCTGCCGGGGCTCCGCTCTGCTCCCAGAAGCAGCCACTATGTCCGGGCCTTATGCGGAGAAGTCGGGGGGCTCTGCGTGGTGCATGCTGCCTGCGCTTGCAGGCACCACACCTGCAACTCCCACTGGCCACGATTCCCGGCCAATGGGAGCTGCGGAGCCAGCACGCCGAGCTTCCCTGATCACCTCTGCTCCTAGGGGCCACAGGAACATGCCAGTCATTTCTGGGAGCTGCGTGGAGCTAACTGGACTTCTGGCAACGCAGTGAGCTGGCACTTGTGGCTTCAGCCCCACTTGGGGCTTCCGGCCCACAGTGTGGAAACTTGCTGCGGGCTGGATGAAATGAAACAGTGGGCCGCAGATCCCCCACCCCTGGTGTAGACCAAACCTAAGAATAATAATTTAATTAACTCTCTCCAGCTAAACTGAAATAAGCCTGATTTAAACACAAGTGAGTATCCCACACACCCTTCTGTGCAGGTTTATCTATCAGTTTAAATTCAGTCCTTAAATTACACCAGTGTGACTCTCCTCTGTAGACAGCCCCTCCATAACAGAGTCACAAAGTATCAACTTTTTTAAATGCTAGAAAAAACCCAAAACCATTTGTACAGTAGCTTAGCCAAAACATAAGTGTGAAAAACACTGTACAGCATGAAGTAGTTCTATGACACTCAGATGATAGAGTTTTTCTAACAAATCTTAAATGGAAATTTAACTAAAAACTATAAACAATGAAAGAAGGGCATGCATAACTATGGATCAAAATCTTTCTTGCTAAAAGTATGCATTATATATAGGCTTCAGATGGCTGTTTTAACCGATAAACAGAAATAAAACCTTCTTGGTGCGCAAAAAAATATATCTGTGTTTATCAAATATAGTAAAACGTCAGTGTTATGAATGCCAGAGTTATGAAATGACCAGTCAACCACACACATACACACCTCATTTGGAACCGGAAGTATGCAATTGAGCAGCAGCAGACACACACAAGCAAATACAGTAGGTTACTGTGTTAAACATAAATTACTAAAAAAAAATAAAGGGAAAGCAGCATTTTTCTTCTGCATAGTAAAGTTTCAAAGCTGTATTAAGTCAATGTTCAGCTGTAAACTTTGGAAAGAACAGCCATAATGTTTTGTTCAAAGTTACAACCAACCTCTATTCCTGAGGTGTTCATAACTCTAAGGTTCTACTGTAAATACCAGCAATGGTTACTTGTCTCTAAGGGCTTGTTTAGGAGGAGGAGGAGTAACGTAGATTACAGGATGTAATTGCTAAAGCACACTAACATGTTCCACATTAATCAGTCCATGTAGACCCTGCCAGTGTGCACTGAAGGTTCCATAGTATGCTTTAATGTAGCGCTCTTTGAAACGATACTACACTGAAGTGTAGTAGGGAAAATTACAAAGAAATCACTCATTACAGCAAGTACTAGTGTAATGAGTGGTGCATACAATATACCTTACTCATAACAGTATTTACGACACACCCTCAAAAGGCTCCAATTTTTGGACATCTACAACAACCTCAGAAATTACTAAAAATATACCCCAAAAACAGAAGCCCTAATTATGCAAAAGTTAATAGAACTTCATAGAAAAAGAGTGATCAGAATCAAAGATATATCTACAGCATTTCAGAAACAACTCAAGCTTTGCAGTCGTGGTTATGTGGTCAAAGCATTTCCTTGGTATGTGTACATATAGCTCACAGTTCCCTCTGAGCTATAACACTATACACACTCATACACCATGATGGCATCATTCTAACCACAAGAATGGAGATTGGGTGGTTTATGAGGTCATCAAAACCTGAAATGTGCATATCGGTTTTCCAGTGTTGTGCCGATTTTTACTTTAGTCACATACTTCAATCCTACTGGATAGCACTTATAAATTGCTTTGTCCCCCCGCCCTTTATACAACAAAGTTTATAAACGGAGAATGCTGGGAATAAAATCCTGTTCTTTTATGGATTACTAAACTAGCCTTTAATGCTTTAAACCCCAATCCTACAATGACCAATGCGTGTGTTTAGCTTTATGCACTATGAGTAGTCCCACTGAAGTGAACAGGACTACTCATGGTGCATAATGTTAAATAATGTGCGTAAATCTTTGCAAGATCAGGGCCTTAATGAAGCCTAAAGCTTTAGATAGGCACTTAATAACCAGACCAAAATATATTGAACAGGAAAACCCCAATATTATAAACAGAACAGTAGATTCTTGGCAACATATAGTCCAATATTTAGATTTTCAATTTATAGCAGGGCTGATAAAAATGATTAAAAAATTAAAAGCCAATTTTACTTAAATTCATCTTATTTAATTGGGTTTTTATTTATATGTTGCGTTTCTTTACTGTCTTTCCATTTTATAGTCTTAAATTACTAATTTCTTTAGCTTCCTAAGAGAATTTCAGTGAACAGATATTTTTCTGAGAAGCACCTCAGCGAAAATGCTCATCAGTGATGAAAAATAAGTTCAAGGCCTCATTAATGTCCTTACCCCAAGAACATTAAAACTCAAAGCACAAAAATTATAAACAAATAGCCTATACAATATTTGCAACCATCACCAACTTCCAATATACTGAATTCCCACAAATTAAGAAAGCTTAAGGGCTTTGACCAGACTACACTCCTCCATCAGCATTTGCAGTTTTGGTCACTGGATCTTGCAAACCTACGTGACTTAGGTGACTTTAAAAATTCCACTCATAGGAGCCTAACTTTAGGCATCTGGTTTTGAAAATGTTAGCCTATGTGCATTAAAAAAAGGTCACAATACCCTTCTCAAGGGACTGGAAGTCTAAATAAATTTTCATTCTTAAAACTGAAACAAGTTTTGAAGCTACAAAGATTTTTTGCCACAAAGAAAAAGGGTTGGAATAAAAATAGAATTAACCCTTGACACTGCTAACACTTATGCATATGCTTGAGTTTAAGCACATGACTAGTCCCACTGAAGTTAAATTATGTACCTGCTTGTTTGCAGGATCTGGGCCTTAATTTTCAGTATTTTGTTTTCTGCCTATAGCAGTTTTTAATACCCATTTAAATAGTGGCTATGTTAAACAAAAGCATTTATATTTTAGTTCATTATAAATTTTAACCTAGAAACACAATACCACAAATTTTCAAATTAGTTTAGCACAGCATCAACCTGATCTAAACTTTTTTTTAAATTAAATCAAGTGATTTCATTGTTCCATCCTACTTTATAGAAAGTCATAATAACGATTACTGGATTGGCTCTCCCGTTAATCAACTGGTTAAGGGCCTTCTTTAGTTTTACCTCAGGCCCTCAGCTCTTCCACCCAGCTTGGTTCCAGCTGATCACTAACCTCTAGGAAATGCCTCCTTGTGGGTCGTTATTGCTTAATATTTCATAGCTGTGTCATCACATCTGTAAAATACAACCTTCCATAATGACACAGCTGTGAAATACAATACTGCAGCCTAGAATACGCACATGATGTAAGACAGCAATGCAGCAAGTGTCTTCAAATTCCACAAGTTTGAAAGATACTGTTTCCAGAGATATTCCCCGTCTTCATAATGGACGATTCTGACAGAAACTGTAGAGTTTTTCCATAATGCTTTAAGCGTGCCCACTGTAAGCTCAGGGGAAAGTTTCTAACAAGGCAAGGTATTTAGTATAATCTCATTTTTCCAGGAAACTTCTGAAGTGCAATAATGACAAATGGTGAATATAAGTTAGAGAGTTCTTAAAACTTTTCCCACAGTGTGGATGACTTCTGAACACAGCAGTTGTCTCCTGGAACCCTCCTTCCCATTTATGGACAACCTCCCCTAACTAACAGCAGCAGCAATGAAATACTCTTCTAAACATATGCAATGTATTTGTATCAGTCTTTCACTGTGTTTCAGTCAGGTGGAAATAGGGTAATAAAGTCAGCACCATATGACTACCCAGCACTCTGAAGACCTCCACAAGTACCACCTGAACCACCACAGGCGAACTCTAATTTAAATCATTTGATGGAACTTCCATTAGATCATAACGCTTAATATAACGTATAGATTCTTCTGCCACATTTAAATAGCATAGTACTGCCAGACCTGATAATGACATTCACATCAAATAATATTTCAGAATAAAATGCACAGAAAGTTCTCAATACAAAATATTTAAAGTTATCTCCATTTTTTGTTGCTGACTATATTATTTAGACAGCAGTAGGTGTGCATGGTTCTTCCAGGACCTAAAGTTCTCTTTTTGTCAAGAGCACAGACAGAAGAAGTGGACAGAAGATCAGTTTTATGTCTCACTGTGACCATGCATACCAAGCTTCAGGCAAGTTCTTTGTTTATTTTTTGTTTTCTGTCTGAGTTATAAACCCCTGACTGCGTAGAGGACATAGGGAAGATGGAAGTTGTTTACCTGGAATGAACAAGAGGGCAAATTCCCTTAGAAAAGTGTTTTGCCATCAATCTATTTTACAGCTTGGAAAGGAGGGGCATGAAGTTCATTTACATGGGTGATAAACAGTGGCCCAGAAGAGAGGGTGTCTTACTGTGCAGGGCTTCTAATTGTACAGAAAAAAGTAAATAAACTCCTCCCCTACAAGTGATGAAGGGAGAGGGGGGGAAATCACCTTTTCCACTCCGTGAGTCACGAGCAAGTAGAGGGAAAAGAAACAGTGAATTCTCTGCTTGAGAGTATTGTTGGGCACAATACTTATGATTAACTACATGAAGAAACAGAATGACAGGGAGGAGATGAAGCTCACCCTAATAAATCCAGAACCAAGAGGGAGCAATGCAACAGAAATGCCCTAGGCATTAGGGGGCTTGTTTTACAAAGAAAGATTAATTAAACAGACAAAGGACATCTCCTTAGAAAATGAAACATATTTCAAAACCAAAACGCCTCAGAGAGCAAGTGGCTGGGGAGTTGTAACTAAATTACTAAATACAAAAAGAAACAGCCAGCAGAGGAAGTGAGTAATTAAAAAACTGTCTTCTGAGCAGAAGGCTGGTGAAAGAGGGATAACCCCTAGGGACCCTGCTGCTGGAGGTGAATGGTACTAAGGCCAAAAACTACCAAATAAATCAGATGCCCATACAAACAAGGTGAAATTAAGTGAAGAATAATAAAATAATAATCTCTTGCATTTATATAGTGCTTTTTAGTTTCAGAGATTACATATATTGTGTGTATAGTACAGCTTTATAGAGATATACACAGAGAGATTACCTCACCCACCACTAATATGCTGTCACCTTGGTGTAGAACAGGCAGCTGTTTAATAGCGCTCAGCCACAAAACACAATGTTTTCAGAGCAGAAAGCGGGATGAAAAATCATTATCTCCTCCGCAGGAGGGAGAACCTCCTCCGTTCCACCTGAGAGGGTAAGCCCTGTAGCTTCCCTCTGCCACTGCCTGTTGCCTCCTCCATTTCCCAGAGATGAAAAAGCAACATGCTGCTGTTCCCCTGGAATCTGAGAAAATAATTCCCCAACTAGCCTGTCCCCTACCAACGGGTAAAACACTCCCCATTTCCTTTCACCTCCCCAGAGTTCTTCTGGGAAATGAAACACAACTTTTTTAGGGGCAACTATCTGCCTCACATCCCTCAGAGCCTTTGGGTCACACGGCCTCCCATCCACCCCCCGGGGTGGCATCCTCCAGCAAAGACACCCTTTGGGCTAAAGGAGGACATCATCTCCCAGAAGAACAGCTCTCTCTTTCGATCAGAAAAAATAACCCCCCCTTCCCCTTTCCCCACCCTGAGACATGACACCTCTTCTCTCTTGAGACAGAGGAGTGGGGCAGACAATGCCCTGCATCCCCCTCCATCCAGGTGGAAGTAACCAACACCCCTCCACTCTTCCCCAGGAGGCCAGGGAACCCCTTTACCTTTCCTTCCCCTACTTCTGGCCCCAACAGGGAAACCCCATATCCCCTCCTTCCCATGGGAGTGGGGACGCCCCTTCTCCTGAGAGTAGGCCACTCCCATGGGTGTGAAGATGCCACCTTTCCCATGCCTCCCCAGGGTGGGATGCCCCTTCCTGACCCCAGGGAGTGGGGGTGTCCCCTTTGCTCACGCATCCTGGGGGGGGGCAAATGAGGTTGCCCCCCTCCCCAGAGTAGGGTGTCTCCTCCCTGCCCTATGGGGACGGGGTGTCCCCTTTGCTCACGCCCCCCAGGAGAGGGGGTTCCCCTTTTTCCTCCAGGGGGTTGGGGTGCCCAGCCCCCCCTTCTGCCCACGCCCCCTTTGCCCGCGCTCACTGCGGGGGGAGCTGCAGGGCCGGGCCGCCCCGCCGCTGGAAGGCCCCGTCCACGAAGACGCCGTTCTTGCCGAGGCAGCGCAGGTAGAAGTGCGGCTCCTGGAAGCTGAGCTGCAGGTGGCGCCGGGAGATGAAGCTCGAGTGCCCCATGTTCACGTCCACCGAGCCCTGCGAGGAGTTGCGGCCTATGGTGACCGCCGCCTGCCGCATGAGGAACTCGAACTCGCGGCCCTGCAGGCGGGCCAGGGCCGGGCCCGGCGGGGCGGCGGCGGGGCC